>NC_143484.1:19111245-19390350 GCF_027475165.1 Benincasa hispida
AGTAACATTTACTCTTGACTCTAGACCCTTTGTTCTCAACAGTGTCTGGTTCGCCTGTAGCTCATTCAGTAGAGTAGTCAAGTTGTATTCACTTTTATTCTTTAATGCATTCAAAATTGCAGAAAACTCTTCAGAAGAGATTCTAGAATAAAACCAACTAGACTTCTCTTGTCCATGACAGCACAATTTACTTCTGTCACGTTAAAGTGGACCATCATGTCTAGGACATGTTCACGAACATTGGTCCCCACTTTGATGCGATTGTTGTAAATGTACTTAATGGCATCATGCCTTAGGGTGAAGGACAGTTGTCCAAACATCCCTTGCAGAGATTCCATAATCTCTTTGGAAGTACTCATATCCTCATGTTTCTTTACCAAAACATCAGATAAGCTGGCGAGGATATAAGCATGGGCTTTATCATTAGTTTTGTCCCATCTGTCATATACATCTCGAACATTTTGATTTGTGTTAGAGCTAAAAATGGGAGGACAATCCTCAGTTATGAAAAATCGCAAATTTTCTATCAGAAGTATTGTGTTCAAGTTTGAATTCCAATGCACATAATTATCCCCGACCAATTTATCCAATGGCAACACTTGTATTATTGAACTCGTCATTCTGAAATTATAAATCCAATCAAGTTTTAGCAATTTTAATAATGTACACAAGATTATACTTTTGCTACGATACTACATCAAGACATTCTTCACTAAATACTACCTCCAGAATAACCCATATTTCGATAGTCATTTAGGTACCACTTTTGGTCAGACATTATTAATACTTAATAATTCTATAAGTGTGAACCTGCCATTTTTCAGATTTAACAAAACAATATGAGTATGCCTCCAAAATAGAAGACAATAACCAAAATAGAACTATAAGACCCTATTCATTTTACTGAAGCCTGGGTTGTTCCGAATCCTATATTACAACTCTCCGTAGGGATAGCCGTCGTTAAACGACTAGCAAAGGGCCGCTTAAAGCTAACCAATAGATGCAACATAGGAATCACATGGTTCAGACTAATGGAGGAGACCGAAGGTTATTATTATTATCTTTTTCTCAATGTTTGCTTTGGTTGATTTTAAAAATGATGTGTTGGGTTTATAAGTTTGAGATGTTCAACTATCTAATTTGTTGTTTTGGTTTGGTGCCAGTGGATTTCTAAATGACTTGTGCTATTTATTAGGTTTCTTTTGTTATGTTTGTTTATTTAACTATGTAATTTTTTGTTTTGGTTTGGTGCCAGTGGATTTCTAAATGACTTGTGCTATTTATTAGGTTTCTTTTGTTATGTTTGTTTATTTAATATGTGTCTATGTTTTTTTGTTTAATAGTTATCCATCAAAAAGTACAAATCAACCTTCAAAAGAATTGTCCATTGGAAGATTAAGAGAATCTTAGGAATTACAATTGAACAAAGAATGCTTCCAAAATATTTTATTTACTTGCAAAAATAAACATGAAAGATACATTACTTTAATTTGCATCATTTGTATACTTTGTTCTAAGAAAGGATTACATTTTTTTTCAATGTTAATATGTTTATAAATTTTCGATTATGGATGAAAGTCATGGTATTTAATATGTTATGAAATATTTAATATGTGTGGGCTGAACTCGAGTCATGAGTATATTTTTAACACAAATATAAAAAATCATATACAAATTATTCTTGTTGAGAAAAAAAAAAAGTTGAGCCTTTTATAGTCATGAGCAAAGCTATAACAAAATTTATATAGTGAAAAAAAAAAGTGTCATTAAAAGATTATTATTGTAATTATGGCTATTAGAAAAGACCAAAATACCTTACAATAGCATAAGATTAAAGCTATAAATATTTTATTATAGCGTTAAAAAAGTGCTATTATAAGATAAAGATAGCATATTATTTTAGTTATATAAATATAACTAAAAAAAGTGCTATTGTATCTATTATTTCTTGTAGTGATTGATTCAAGGAAATCAACTTCAAGGTTAGTATTCATTCTAAATGGAGGAGAAGTAGTGATGAGTATCAACCAAAGTTGTATTGTTGATCCCACATTGGAAGCTGAGTATGTAGCTGCAAGTGAAGCAGCGAAAGAAGCAGTATGACTCAAAAAGTTCCTAACTGATTTGGAAGTGGTTCCAAATATGCACTTGCCAGTCACCCTATATGGTGATAACAGTGGAGGAGTTGTAAACTCAAAAGAACATTGAAGTCATAAACGTGGAAAGCACATCGAGTGGAACTACCATCTCATCAGGGATATTGTACACAAAGGAGACATAGTTGTCACGCAGATAGCCTCACAAGACAACTTAGCTGATCCATTTACAAAGACCATCTCGGCTAAAGTGTTTGAGGGTCACCTAGTGGGACTAGGACTACGAGATACTTTCTATTAGAGCAAATGGGAGAAATAATAGGTCTTTGATGCCCTAGTTTATTGTATTTATACTTTTGTTTTTGTTTTTTAACTATACTCAACAATGTATATATTTGTATATATTTATCCACTGGAGTTTTAGTCCAAGTGGGAGTATTGTTGGGTTGTATGTCCTAAAACTCGCAATTTATAAAGTTAAACATATTCTATTATTGTTGGATTTTATATCCTAAAACTCGTAATTTGTAAAAAGATAAACATATTCTATAAATTGCATACGTAAAAGTTTAAATCCAATAAACTAAGATCCATGGCTATTATATTATTACGCAAACTTTATGTAGAGACATGAAGATGGATCAAGTTTGAGTAAATAGGTAAAATAGTCTATAGTACATGATTAAGGTTGGGTACCTTATTCTGGTAACACTATTGGACACGGCCTACTCTGTAGTTGTTACAAGTTGTTGTAAAGATACCACAAATGAAGTGATCCAGATTCATTCATGTACTGACATGAGGAACGGGGGTGTCCTATGCAATCAGTTTTCATGAGACCGGACCAAGAAATAAGTCACTCTTACTTTATAACGTTGTTTACTATATAAGACTGACTATTGCACTTAGATGACCTAGGTAAGTCGATCTTAATCCTAAGCTAACTATGAACTTCTTTTTAATCGGGATTATCCTTAGATTTTAATAGGTGAAGGTTGGCTCAACGACCCGGCTCAATAAGCCTCTCATTTCAGGGGTAAGATCGGGTAGATAGCTGGGGACATAGGGTGCAAAACGAAATTCACACCTACCCGATTTAGGGATAGGAGAAAGATGTTTCTCGCAAGTTGTGAAACACAAATTTCTATTTTCCTTACTTAAGCAAGTGATAAAAGGAATTAACTATGTGAAAGTTAAATCCTAAGTTAAGGAGAAGGAAATTTCTAAGTGTTAAGTAGATTTTCCTTGAATAATTTAAGTTGAGCTTTAATTGGTAAAATTGCAATGAAATCTGTATAATAAATAGGTTGTTGAAAAGAGTTAGTGTAATTGGTGAAAGAAGGAATGGAGATTTGAAAGGAGAAAATAATATTTGAAAAGTTGGGGAAAATTATTAAGTGGGAATAAATATAGAAATTAAGTACGTGGAATTAATGTGGAATAATATGAAGATTAAGTTTGGAAAATTCGGGGAAGAATACGGAAAAGTATGAAAAATTAGGTGAAGTACGGAGTAAGAAATTAAGGAAAAATATAGAAAATATTATTTTGGAATTATCCTGGAAGATCCGTGTAAAAGTATCACAAAGTGGTGAGCAAACGTGTACGGAGAACAATGTTCGCAGTAGCTAAGAGCGAGATCGTTGAGAGTGGGATCAGCGAGATCGTTGAGAGCGAGATCATTGAGATCGAGACCAGCGAGATTGGAGAGGAAATGGGAGAGAGCGAGATTGGATAGAAGATGGGAGAGAGCGAGACCAGCGAGAAAGCTGAAGAGAGCGAGAGTGGAGAGAAAAGTTAAAGCTGGAGAGAGCGAGAGATTGGAGAGAGCTGACCAGCGAGATTGCTGGAGAGAGCGAGACCAGCGAGAAGCGAGATGGGAGAGAGCGACACTACCAAGAGCGGAAAGAGCGAGAGCGCCTATGTGTTAGCCTTGCTTTGTTCGATTCGAACGTCACGCCCACGCCTCGCCTATGCATTGAACGACCGAGCAAGCTTCTGGGCAATGTATTTGGACGCGTTGGGGTGGATTATGCATGTAAAAACCCTAATTTGAATACAAACAAAGCTTGAAGACGTAAGGGCAAATGTCAATTAAAATCTAGGTGTCCGATTAAGAGAAATTCTTAAACCCTAAGAAATTGTGTTTGATGCGTTTGGGAAGAACACATTAAATCAAGGTGAAGTCAGCTTACGTTGATAAAGGGAGGATTAAACATTTGGCCATGCAGCCAAGTAGGTGCTGTCAATCCCACGACCAATTTTGAAGGACTATAAATAGGGAGTTGGGATTTCATTTTCAAATCACACAAAAATCATAAATTTCATAGAGAAAGTAGAGGGCAGTGAGGGTTCAGAGGAATTGTCAAATTTGGACGATGAGATCTTCCAATATACTCGTGCGTTTGGAGTGATTCCAAAACCATCTGAAAGCTCTAGAAGTCTAGTTTTCAGAGTAGGGCTGCCGGAGGAAAAGCTCAAAGGAACTGGGCTGGAGGTTGAGAAGAAGGCAGAAGGGTCAGACTGTCGGATCAGTCTGGGCAGTCTTGAAGATTTTGAGATTCCGGCAAACCACGAGGAATTCTGAGCTGAAAGTTTAGGGTAAGATTCCTAAGACATTTTAGAATAAGTTTGTAGAAGGAAGTATTTCAAAATAAGGTTCGGAACTATAAGTAATCTAAGTTGTAAAGTTGAATCTGGATTCTAGGGGTGAAAAAGGGAACCCAGAGGAGCTACTAGAGTGAAAAGTTCCTAAGAGTTCGAGGTGAGTGGCTAAAATGTTTTCGAACTAAAACGTTTTTAAACTGTTTTGATGCAAACGTTTTATAGAAAGCATGTTTGCGAAAATAATTCTCATGCCTACTAGTTTTATAAAGTGGTTTCCAAGCAAGTTTGAATTGTGATTTGAACGCATGCATATTGTTGAAAAACTATTTACATATGTATATGTATTGATTTTATCCAGCATGCGTTACCATCTTTAAAGCCATGTTGTATATGTGTTATACTGTACATGCTTTAAAGAGAAAAGTTGTTTATAAATAGTTTTGGTAAAATGTGATGCCGAAGTACAAGGAGAAGGCATCCACCCAACTAGATACTGAAGTACAAGGAGAAGGTATCTATTGGTACTGAAGTACGTTTGAGAAGGTACCAAGCCAACGGGATACTGAAGTACGTTGGAGAAGGTATCCTAGTAGCTCGATACTGAAGTACAAGGAGAAGGTATCTGAGCAGTAGTACCTAATGTGGGTACTTAGTGTGGCCACAGGTGAATAAAGTCAGAGATTGAGCAAAAGGGTTCTCTCTGGACTAGTAGTTGGTGTTGGGATTATTTTACCAGATATACAGTACTTTGATTTGAGAAATGATTTTACTGTTTTATGTTTAAAACAGTTTTATATACATTACGCTTGGAAAATATTTATGCTGCAAAAGTTTATATTTCAGATAAAACTATTTTATGAAATTATGCATGAGAATTTACTATGTTTTCTCGGTCACTCACTGAGCGTAAGCTCACCCCGTTTTCAAATATTTTTGTTCCCCCCCCCCCTAGGTAGCGGTCAAATTCTCTGAAGACAGCTCAGTATCTGCTCTGCCATTGTTAATATTGTACACATGTTACTATTGTTCATATAGGGACTAGGGTTTATGGGTTTTGGGACTTGTAAATCTAATGTTGTAAATACTCTAAACATATTAAGTTTCTAAGTTAATAAATTGTAGGCCTATAGCCATCCCGTTGCATATAATTTATATTTGGTATCAGAGTTATTCCGCAAGAGTTTTTACGCAGTAGGTGTCAGCTTAAGGGTTGATAACTGCTGCAGTCACGCCTTTCTCTAGGCTAAGAGGGTGATCTGGGGTGGGGTGTGACATAAGTACTGAATCTAGGTCTTGAACAAGGGGCCCCACCCTCTCACTGGGCTGAGAGGGATCTGGTTTAGTGACTGGATCACAAATCAATTGTTTATTAGAGGATTAGTTGAAATTTAAGGAACAAGATGTAATCTTGGGGGTAAAATACACATTTGACCCAGCCATTATTACGAACAACCTGTAAAGGGTTAACTTACTAATCATTGTTATATCGAGTGGACATAATATATCTACAGTGAAGGGAGTGCAACTATGGACTTTAATGGACATAATATATCTACAGTTATTAAAGAAGTTGTACAAAGGTATGACTTAAAACCCTCTTATTATGGTATGAACATGCTTTATATACAGCCAAAATTAATGAATTTTATTATGGTATGAACATGCTTTATATACAGCCAAAATTAATGAATTTTATTATGGTATGAACATGCTTTATATACAGCTAAAATTAATGAATTAGAATGTTTATTGATCCTTGTTGCTTCTGCTGCATGCTGATATACTCCTTCAATTATCAATAAAGATGTTATTCAACATTACTTCAATAAAGGTTGGTTGTCATTGAATCTATAAATTGCGTTATAAATTATTAATCCAATAAACTAAGATCCATGGCTACTATATGAATACTTGAACTTTAGGTTGGTTGTCTTATTCTGATAACACTATCGGATGCTACCCACATTGTAGTTGTTACAATTTGTTGTACGGAACTATAAACAAAGTGATCCTAATTCGTTTATGTATGGATATGAGGAGTGGGGGCGTCCTATGCAATGAGTTTGCGTAAGATCGAACCAAGAAATAAGTCACTCGTACTTTATAACGCTGTTTATTGTTTAAGACTGACTATTTGTCACACCTCGTTCTATATTTTTCTTCTAACCTAGAACGAAGCATGAAGACATTAAACATCACTTCTCTCTATGACATCTAACGTCCCAACTCTTAACATATCCTGTACTAAAGATCGAACCCAGACATCTAAACCCATTTCCAAAAATAATCTATGTTCATTAACAAAGTTTAGGAATTTGATTTAGTTTAAATTACAATACTGTTTAAAGAGATTTATAGACCAACGGTAAGGATGATTTTGAACAAAACCTCCCATGACATGTACCACACAAGTTCTAGCTGTTCTGGAATAATTTCATATACATGCACAAAAATACAACAGGTGTTTTAATAACATTAGTGGCGTTTGACGGCTCAGCAGGCACCAGGAACTTGTCGCTACCTGGGGTGGGGAAAAACATAAAACATTGAAAGCACGAGCTAAAGCATAGTGAGTGGTAATTTAGTATAAACATAAATTTTCTCTTTCCAAACATCAATGAATTATAAAAAAAATATTTTATAAATTTTTGGAAACGTATATAAGATTTATTAATAGCTCAAACTCGTATTACTCAAACAATGGAAAGATCATATTTCATATAAATCACATAATAAAACATTCAGGCGTCATCAGAAAATCACACCGACTCTATACCCGAATACTCGTTTACAACGGCGGGTTACTCTGGACAAAGAATGCGCCCCGCAGTGAAAACAAAATCACAAGGTCATACGTGCACGCAGAGCTGCCTCAAGGCTAGGCATAGATACACACCATAGGCCCAGGTTACTCTAGACTCCCCGATATACTCTGGCCACATCTGACCCCGATGGTAGCTCCCTAATAGCCTGGGTGGTGCTACAGGCGCAGGTTCCTCTGGACGTACCGGTATACTCTGGCCACATCTGACCCCGGTAGCCCCCTGATCGTCTAAGCGATGCTACTGAAACACATTCAAGTAGCATGGGAAAATAATCATATCTTGGGTACATAATTAGTAGTTTGAAACCACTTTCACAAACATTCAACATTTTTAAATTCAACATCAAGAGGTTTTCATATTAAACCATGCAAGTCAGAATTGTGTAAACCCTGGTTCCAAACTACATTGTCATAAACCAAGCTCATATAAACCAATGAGAGTTCAGAAACCCCGATTTAAACATTTTTGAAATATTAGTCAAGTAAAATAGATCACGCCATCACATTTTATAAATAATAGCATATTATCATATATAATTACTTTCTATATCAAAACATTCAAAAATAAACCACTCACTGTTAATCGGCTCCTCCTAATAATTTTGGTTTCTCCATCTCCCGTTTATCCTGAAATTGTATTGATAATCCTCTAGTTATCCTTCACATGACCATAATCCAATTATTTGAACATTAATCTTCAAGTATAACCAATTTCACTTAAACTTTTGTCAAATCCCTAATGAGATCCAAGGTAGTCTTTGCATTGTAAATTGGTCCTTCAATTACTCTAAAATTTATTCAAGACCTTAAAATTAATCTTCAATATGAACTAGTTCTATTCTAATTTTCCTTAATTTTTCTCATTAATCCTAATTAGGGTTTACTTTAAATTAACCCCTTAATCAACTTCATAGTTGACTTAGATCCCAATATCTTCTAATTTCAGGTTTAATGTATCATAACAATACCAATTGGATCCTTAATTATGCTTGAGAACACCTAAATTAACATAAAATTGATTTTCCAGCTTTTAATGACGGACAATAGATGACAGACAGGCGTCAAACCAGGAAAGTCAACTCTTTCTTCAACCTCCAACCCAGAAATTTCCAGATTTGGCCTCTGTTTTTCTAGTGAGCGTTTCCGACTTAAATTCATCATTTTTTGGCCATTTAAAGCTTAATTAGCCTATATAAACCTTTTACCTATCCTCTTAATTAACTTACCTCAAAGTTTGGACATCCAAATTGCCCTAGAACTCCCGGAATCGACCAAAATCTCCACGGTGCCCCTGTTTTTCCGGCGCGAAGTTGCAGAAATTTTAGAGCTTAAATTCATAAATTCCAGCCAACAATGATCTGATTAAAGACCATAGACCTGGAAGATAGCTGGGGACATAGGGTTCAATAAGAAATTCAAGGATACCCAATTTAGAGATAACGAGAAAGGTTGTTCTTTTAAGTACTGAGTCAAGGTCTTGAACAGGGGGCCTCACCGTCTCGTTGGCCCGAAAGGGATCCGGTTTAGTGATTTGATCACAAACCAATTGTTCATTAGAGGATCAGTGAAACTTAAGGAGCAAGATGTAATATCGATAGTAAAACAGCATATTGACCTAGCCGTTATTACAAACCACCTGTGAAACGTCTACTTACTGATTATGGTTAAATCAACTGGCCATAAATATATCTACAGTGAGGAGAGTGCAATTAACGAGCTATAGTGGTGTGACTTGGTAGTTAAGGAATATTGATTAATTTGGTCTAAAGAGTTTTAGCCAATTAATCTTAAATCGTTGGAACTCATGATCTATAGGTCTATAAGGTCCTTTTACTAGCTCGTAAAACATACCTTGAATTATTGAATTGAATGAATATAGAATGATATCAATTTGAATTGTTCAAATTGAATTTCAGTTTGAAAATGTTCGAATTATAATTAAGGTTTGAATTCTAAAAGGTTCAAATTCAAATTAGGGTTTATATTAAATTGTTATTTAATTAATGAAATATGTTTAATTAATTAAAAATCAAATTAATTTCCATTTTCAATTCAATTTCAGAAACTATATTTTGAAATTTTTTATTTAATTAATTGTGAATTAATTAAATTTAGTTTTTAATTAATTTTATAATTAATTCAATATAAAGGAATTGAAAATAAAAAAACCTTAATAGTGGATTTATCCACAATCTGTGAACGCATGAGGTGGTTTTATTCTGATACACGCACCTAGCACTCTTTTGAGTGAAGTTTGAGGTGTCTTTCAGCTGGATCTACATACCGACAATTAGAAGAAGATTAAAATTTTGCTGAAATATCTGGTTGAAGAGTTGATTTTTTTTTTTTTTTTTCTGAAAAAGCTCTTCTTACATAAAAAACCCACACAAAGTCTCTTCAAAATTCACTCCATTTTGAGTTCCACCACTCAAATTCAAAGCTGAGAATAGTAGAGAAGATCTCTTGGTGGTTCACTGAAGAGTTGGAACTGGAATCACATGAAGAGAAGCTTGAAATTGGAAGAATTCATCAAAGGTATGTAGCTTAGAAACCGTTTTCTGAAGTTTCTATTTAAGCATTGTTTTAGAAATCAAATTAAATGTAATTAGAGTGCTTATTGATTTTGTTTGCTTCCGTTGCATGTTATCTTATCCTAACACTATAGTGGTATGTCTCGGTTGTTAATGAATATTGATTAAATTCAGGTTAAAGATTTTAACCGATAAATCTCGAATTATTTGAGCTCATGATCTGTAGGTTTATAAGGTCTCTCTTCTAGCTCGTAAAAGATTAAACCTTGGATTAGAAAATTGAGCGAATTTCAAGTGTTCAAATTCGAAATTAGGGATTGGAATTTGAAATATTCGATTTTATTTTTAGGGTTTGGATAATTATATTCAATATAATTAAACGTTTAAATTTATCTAAATTAAACGTAATCGGAGAGTTTAAAATATTTAAATATTTATTTAAATATTGAATACATGAATAAGATTCATGTTTGAATTAGGTGTTTTATTAATTTAATATTTGATATTAAGTTATTTATTTAAATAAATCAATTTTTATTTATAAATTCAATTTTTAGAATTGAATTTTATTTTCATCTAAATTAATTTTAAAGTAAAATTAATTAGAATTAAAAATGATAAATTAAAATTAAAATTTAATTTGAGTGAAAAATCCAACATTGATTTTTAGTGGATTTTTCCACATTTCAACCCCTAGGCCACTCACTTGTTTTCGCCTTCAAACTCTCTTAATCACACTCAATCCCCCTCAATTTTGAGTTTCCACCCCTCAATCCTAGGCTTAGAATGGTAGAGAAGAGCCTCTTGGTGGTCTACTAGAGTTTTGAAGTTTCAATTTTGTGGATTAAGCAAGGAGCAAGAGGAAATCAACAAAGGTATACACACATAAAACCCTCTTTCTATTGAAACTATTTCTTTGCATGCTTTGAACTCAAATGAAGTGTAATTAAAGTACCTAATGATTCTGTCTGCTTCCGTCTTATGCTTGTTTACTCAATCATGAAGGATATGCTACATGCCTTAGTACTGTAGTTCAGAGGAAGCTGGGATTCTTATCTACCATCGATAGAATTTGCCTACAATAACAGTTATCATTCGAGCATCGGAATAGCACTGTATACAACATTCTATGGTAAAGGGATGTAGAAGTCCTTTATGCTGGGATGAAGTTGAAGAAAGGAAGTTATTGGGACAAAAACTAGTTCAAGCTGCTATTGAAAATGTGAAGCTGACCAAGGAGAAATTGAATACAGCTCGAGATAGACATAAGAGTTATGCAGATAAACGACGTAGGGATTTAGAATTGGAGGTTGGTGATAGGGTCTTCCTCAAATTATCTCCATGGAAAGGTGTCCTACATTTTGGAAGGAAAGGGAAACTGAGCCTGAGATACATCGAACCTTATGAGATTCTGGAACGCATAGGGCCATCGGCCTATCAGTTAACACTACCTATGGAGTTATCTAAAAATCATGATGCCTTTCATGTATCCTTCTTAAGGAAATATGTCCCAGATTGACGCATGTTCTTGGGTCTCAACCCATGTAGCTAAAGAACAACTTATCATATGAGGAGGAGCCCTTGTGGATACTAGACAAAAAGGAGTAGGTGTTATGAAACAAGACGATACTACTGGTTAAAATGCTGTGGAGAAACTACATAGTAGAAGAAACAACTTGGGAGTGTGAAGATCGGATGAAACCAAGTAGCCACATCTATTCTCCTGATGACGTTCACTGAATTTCAAGGACAAAATTTCAATAAGGTAGTCATAACTTGTAAGCATTAAATCTTTGTTATTTTACTAACTTTTTGTTATTTAACTTAAGCTTAAGTTAGATTTAAATAACTCATTAGGGATTTGCATGAATTAAAAGTGAACTCTATGAAATTAAGGTTGCAACTTGAGCGAATTTTAGTCTAAGTGTTGAATATGAAAATAAAAAGGAAATTTTTTAAAGGATATTGCTACTTTTTAAGGAGAACTAAGGCCAAATAGGAAATGTAGGGGAAAGAAGTTAAATTATGTGAAGGAAATTACCTAAGGATTGTAAATATAGAAAGGGAATGAAAGAGGTGTGAGACCCGGGAGGCATAGAGTTAGAAGTTTTCAAAATTTTTTAGGGAATTCGAGTAAGAATTGTATAATGTTGAGTAATTTCTTTTATATGAATTTCAAGATAACGGATGAGGTATGAGATAAACAAGATTTAGTTGGTTGAAAAGTTGGAGGAGGAGCTGGCAAGAAATTAAGTGAGGGAAGGGATGTGTTGCTGGTTGCTTATAAAAAGGGAAGTAGAATTGGCCAGTGTTCACAACTCACTTTTGAAAACCGAGAATTTCTTCAGCCAAATCTCATAAAGATCAAAGAAGTAGACGATGGAGGGAAACCATGGTGAATCTTGATCGAAAGGTTGGTGAAAATCAAAGGATACCAAAAGCTGGTATAAAATTCGGGCAAACCTGAGTATGGTGAAGATATGAGTTGATTTTTGGCCATTGAAGAGGACTCAAAGGCTCAAATTCAAAGGTTAGTTGCTTTGAAGGTTATTCAAGTGCATTATGTAAGAAAATTTTGTTTAATTCGGCTGGAAATGGAGAATTTTGTGCTAAAAATGCAATTGGAAACGACAGTCTGATCAAAGGGCTATCGGTTGAAAGTTGAAGAAGATTAGCTTGTTGGAGCCTGTGGACGCATCGTTGGGCAATCGATACCTCACGCACACCCATGCATTGTCACATGTGCGCCAACCATGCACTTCACACCCTTCCTGCATTCAGGAGCGTCTGTCCGCTCATCCTTTGCATTCAACAATGCTTGTCCATGCCTAGCGCATTACAGCGTGTCGTCTAGCACCCATAAGCCTGCCCTTAAGTGTGTGTCCCAGCACCCACACCCTAACCTTTTGTTTCAAAATGTTCAAGAAAATACCAGATGAAACCAAATGAAAAATAAGGAAGTCAAAGATTAAGAAAGAAAAACATGAGGGAACTGTAATGGTTGAATCCTAAGAAGGATTCTATATTCATTCATAATGTCATAGTCTTCTATTATTATGAGCTAATACACATTAAAAAACGAGCATTCAACATCAAAAGAAATATAACTCTCAACTTGATCATCATGATCAAACAAAAGTCACTTAGTATTTTTCCCTTACACTCCTTCTCACTCGTCAAATTATAGCCATAAATGGCTAAAAGTTATTAGATATATAGTGGGATTCGAAATAAGATTTCCATGTGCTGAAGAATGAAATCCACAACAAACATTGAGCAATCAAAGCTTCTATGTCAGTTGTACATTCAGTCAGTCATTCGGTCATCATAACTCATAGTGGTAGATTGAACACACTAAGTTATTATGCCCATTAATTCTACTACTCTAAAATTAATTTTAAATCTAAAATATATTTTTTTTACTTTTCTTATAAATAGACGACAAAGAGTTTGATTTTAGAGATAGATTTATTTCTCCCTATTTTCCATCTCGTTGATTTTCTCCAAGCAAAAGTTTTTTTCTTGTTTCCAAGACTTTTCTGACGAGCGCTCGTCTGTCAAGAGTGTTATGTTAACCTTAGGGAGAAATCGGTGTGAGACGATTAACACTACATAGATCTGTAACAATCAAATGATTTTAAAACAATAGGTTTGTAACTATCATACACTTTCATTGAAACATTAGATATGTAATCGTTTACTGGCTACAAGATCTGTAACCATCAAAACGACAAGTCATTCCCAACAACGCTACAACTTCAAACCTAAAGGATCACATAAAACAAGATTCGGATGCAGTAGAATATAGCGTAGATTTTTTTTAATTTTCTTTTGAATGTAACATCAGTGTATCTCGTAAGTAAAAATGAATTTTCTTTTAACTAGGATTATCACAATTTTTTTTGAAAAATAATATTTTGATTTAAATTAATGTGTGAAATTATGAAGATATCAAATCATACAAATAATAAAAAAGATATATGTTTTTTAAACTAATATATGATTATCACGAAATTTTTAGAAAAAATAAATAAATATTTTGTTTTTTGAACTAAAGATTAAAATTAGGAGGACAATCAAATCATTCAAATGAAAATAATGCCAAAAAGAAAAAAAAAATTAAAAGATGGTTATGACGAAATTAAAAAGCAAAATATTTTGGCTTTAAGTGAAAATTTGAAATTAAGAGATAATCAAATAGTCCAAATAAAATATTTATTATATTTAACCCTCTAATAACATTCATATAATTTTCATCAAATACAACTAAAGTACGTATTTTTAACATGATAAAACACGTGCACATTCAACTAGTTTTTTACTAGTATTTTATATCTCTTTTCCGAAAATAAAGTGACTCTATTAAATATAGGATATTTGTAATATATAGTAGAATAAGAGAAAAAATCTAAAAATATATTACATCCTTATAATATTTGTAAATATGTTGACTAGTCAATCTTTAAATTTTTTTAATTTTCAATTTTGCCCTCCCTTGTCTTATCTTGTTGTACACATTTTTTTGTAGTCTTTTTTTTCTCTTCTTTGATTTTTGCTTCTTTTCTTAATTTTTTCATTTTTTTTCATTTTCTTTTCTTTTCTTTCTCAGTTTTTGTTACTTCGCTTTCTTTTTTTTTTATTCTTTCTGTTATCCTATTTTTGCTTCTTTCCTTTATTTTTTTTATTTTCTTTCATTTTCTTATTTTTCCCTTTTATTTTCTTTCCTTTATTTTTTATTTTGTTTTATTTCCTTCTTTTTTCCTTTTCTCTTTCTTTTCTTTTTTAATTTTCTTTTCTTTCTTCGATTTTTGCTTTTTTTTTGTTTTTATTTTCTTTCTTCGGTTTTTTATTATTTCTTTTATTATTTTTATTTTCATTCATTTCTCTAATTCTTGCTTCTTCTCTTTTCCTTTTTTATTATTTTATTGTTTTATTATATTTTCTTTCTCCCTTCTTCCCTTTCTTTTATCTTTTATCTTTTTATTTTTCTTTCATTTTTTGGTTTTTGCTTTCCTTTTTTCTATTTAATTTTCTTTCCTTTCTTTAATTTTTGCTTATTCTCTTTCTCTTATTTGTAAAATTTTTCTTTCCTTTCTTTAATTTTTGCTTATTCTCTTTCTCTTATTTGTAAAATTTTTCTTTCCTTTATTTAATTTTTTTCTTCTTCCTCCTTTCTTCACAAGAATTATGAGGTCGAGTTTCGTAGCCAAGACTTGAAAGTACTCAATTCATAAGTGACTTAACACCAACAAACCAATCGTCAAGTTTGATTGTTATAACAAATGAAAATTATAAATAGCAAATGAAAATCTATCCGTGATAGCTACTAATATTTTCTATCATTGATAGCTTAAACTTTGATAGAAATCTATCATTGATAGCCAATTTAGTGAATTTAATTAATAAAGTTGAATCTCGAACTAAAATGTAAGTGAAATGCCTAGAAGTTATCACTAATAGCATGTTTATCAGTGATAGAAGCTATCATCGAAAAGAAAATGGACTTATAAATGTTTGGGAACGACAAGAAAGGGGCAAAAAGATGTTCAGTGGTTATGGTTGATAGAAGCTACTACTGATAGCATGTTACAAGTGATAGAAGCTAATACTAATAGCATGTTTAGATTATTATTGGGTGTTAGATAATTTCTACTAACAGATTATTTGTTGTTTAGATTATTTAGACGAAGCTTCGGAATATTTTATCATTTTTTTTAATTTTTTAAGAAGAAAAACTTGTTTTGACGTTTCTAATTTCTCTCAGGTTTGTGATTAATAAATCATACCACAAAAAGGAAAGAAAATCAATTTGTTAGCTCGAATGATAATATATATATATATATATATTACATTACTCGATTCTTTGAGCATAGTGCTTGAACTGCTAATCTTGCAGATAAATTGGTAGCATTGCCCAATCCAAACGACTTCGCAGATACATCAATTGAACAATTTTCCATACCAATGCAAGTCTTTTCCACCAAAAGAGCACTATTTGAAACATCCCATGAACCGTTTTTGAATGAACCACATTTTCCCTCTGGATTTCCATAGCTAGCAAATTGAATCTCAGAGATGATATGCCCTCCCTGACAAGACAACTCTAACGTACTTCCTTCATTAGCATTTCCACATATTGTTCCTATAGTGATGGTCTGAACTATGACTTGTTGAGGATTTCCACCAATTTCTTCAAACAAAACCAACGTGTTGGTGTCATCCGATAGAAACGATCTTGGAACATGATACCATCTTTGGGAAGGATTCCCACAATTTCCAACGCACTTGCTAGGGTCATATGCGCCTCTATAGTCACAGGTTGTGTTGCAACTATCATTGCCAGCAATGAAAGAAGGCCAAAATCGACCTATGCTTTGTCCATTTACCCAAGCCTGACCTTTTCCCATTCCTTGCATGTCCAATGCTACAGGGTCAATTCCTGAGGGTGTCTTAAAGCTTGTTTTGTACCATGTCATTCTCCTGCCAATAGATTTTTTATTTAATGTGCTCCATTTTGTTCTCCGTGAGAACATTGGGTTGTAAAGTTGCTTCATTTCTCCATTTAATCCAACCTTATAAGACCATAAATTTGATGACAAATTAGTTGTGACATTTCCATCTCCAATAAGATAAATGGGACCTCCATCAATTCCAGTTGGCACCGTGTCATAAAATGCATCATAATTTTTCAATCCTACTGTTGCACTCAAAAGGGTTATTGTGTTGGTTTCAACTTTTAATAGAATGGGTTTCTCAAATACAAAACTCTGGCCATTGCTTCCCCATTGCGATCCAATGTACCGTCTATTAACAAAGGCATGAAGCACATGACCTTTTGTATTCACTTGTAGAGTTACATTTTGAAGTGAAGATGTTGAATTAGTTTCAACATTTGTCATATACCACAAGTAGTCACTAAAATCAACCGTGGTTCCTTTTTGTTCCAAAAGAAGGTTTGCATTAAATGTACCTTTTCCTTGTAGAGTATCTCTCATGGGCTCTGAAGCCCAAACCCACGACAGTTGTGCATTTTCCTTCTCATTCTACACCTTCACAAACATAGATGTTTCGGAATTGATCTTTGCAGTGTTGAAAAGCTCTTTGTTACAATCGTTAAGAATGCTCACAGAGCAAGCTGTTACAAAGTACTTTCCATCTGCCTGCAAATCTATGGTAGCATCATTGCTGGCATCAGTGTTGCACAAAAAACAAAACCTCTCGCCTACTGTGGGGTTGGAGAATTTCGTTAAAGTAACAAAGCTACCAAATTTTTGGTTTGAATGGGTGCCGTTGGTGAGAATCTTCTCTCCCATTTTGATGGATTCATGGAGTTGTTTGAGATGTCCCCATTTGGGTTGATTCACGTTTCCATATTCATCAAGTGGGGCGTTGTAATCATACGACGTAGTAATGAATGGACCTCCCGATGTTCTTCCAAAGTTTGTGCCTCCATGATACATGTAATAGTTGTTAAACACACCACCAGATTGAAAAAATCTTGCCACAGAAAAAGCTACATCTTCTGCACTTCTATAAGGGTCTTTATCGCCCCATTTCTTGAACCATCCCACCCAATTTTCAGTAAACATTTTTGGGCTCTTAGGATTGTTAGGACTAAAGTTATCACAATAGAATCCATTGCATGTATTGATGATAGGTTGTGGGGCATCACTTTGTTGGCACATGATCCATGGAACACCAATATTGAGAGATTCAGCCATTTGAGCACACCAGTTGATATATGTTTTTCCTGCGCTTCCATATGGGGTCATCACGTTTCCATACTCGTTCTCGATTTGAGCTAAGATTATTGGCCCCCCTTGTGATGCAAAGAGGTTGGCTTGTTTGCACATATTCACTATCTTTGTTTTGAATGTTTGCATTTCATTCTTGTAGACTTGACTGTCAGTTCGAAGTTGGATTCCCGGCATATTATGCAACCATAGTGGAAAGCCTCCATAGTTCCACTCGGCACACACGTAAGGACCAATCCTCATCACAACATATAGCCCAGCCTCTTGAAAGAGTTGGAAGAATTTGATAAAGTTTAGTTATCCAGAGAAATCATATTTTCGTCGTCGAGGTTCGTGGCGATCCCAAAAAATGTACGTCTCGATTGCATCAAGTCCACCATCTTTAGCTTTTTGAATAAGATCAGGCCACATTGCTTCGGTGCTGCGTGGATAATGAATTGATCCTGAGAAGATAACACGCCGTTCACCATTGATAATTATGGCATTTCAATCATAGGAGACACTGTCTCCTTTACAAAAAGAAAAGCAAGATAAAGTTGCAAAGAGAGGAAGAACAAGCCATTGAAGGTTAACCATCTTTGATTTTACAACTTTAGGCGTTTGGTTTATGTCAGAATCAATGTGTTTATTTACAAGGAATCTACGTAAATATGTGATAGGTCTTTCCATCAATCTTTATATTCTATTTGTTGATGAGTTCTAAATATAGGAATAATGTAAGTGAATTTAGCTGGCCAAACTTTATCGGTATGAGTTGCTTTAGTGAAATTTGGAAAATACTCTTTTTAGAAAAGAATTTCAAAAATATTGTTCGACCTTATCCTGAAATAACCTATCACCCAATTAAAAATATTACACCAAAAGTCTGTTTTCCCAATAAGGATTTGCGTATTCATTTTTCATCTTTGGTTTTAATTTTAAAGACATCAACTTCACATGAATAATAAAGTATGGCTAATAAATTCAATTATAGTGAAAGTTGAGTTTGAGTTTTGTCTCATTAGTGTGAAGCTCATGAATTTGAGTATCTTTCTTCAAATATTGGATTTTTCTATTTTTCATTTTGTGCATTGGGAATAAAATAGTACATGGTAAACAAAATAGGTTTCCATATGATTTTAGTCTCTCATTTCTAGGTTCAATTTTTTGTTGTCCTCATTTTTCTAAGTATACATTTTCTTCCTTATTTTATTTTTAAGTTAGTCCTGGATTAAAAGGGAATTACTAGAGGAATTTTTTTTTACTAATTTGGAATTTCTGGAAAAGATGTGAAATTCAAGGAGACCGGGCCAGGAGTTATGCTTGGAAAATTCTTGAAGGATAAACAGGAGGACTGTGAGTGGTTTTATTATTTTGTTATGTTGAATTCTATATATATATATGTTATGATATATATGTGTAATGTTTGGAAATTGGCATGGTGGGGAAGTGCGTTTTCTAGATTTTATTGGTTGATTTAACTCATGATATTTTGCTTGTTGTGACTCGCATTTAAAACCGAGATTGTATCCGGAGACATTGTTAGCTTTCCTATAGCACGTCTAATAGGATAATGTGGACATGTGCACATTCGGTTGTTGGATCGGTACCAGCACGTAGCGGAAGAGAATATGATCCATAAGTACTCTAATTCATTAATTTTGGCATAAAAGAAACATGCTTAAACAGAGTTAATGGGTTTCAACAACGTACATTTAAAGAACCATTGAAATCTCTATTTCTAGCTGCAAAATCCTCAAAATCTTTGTGTAGACCACCACAAGATCTTCCCTACTATTCTCTTGGTGCTCTAGATTGAGTTGTGAGACTCAAAATAATCTTAAATAAAATGGAATTTGAAGAAAGCTCGCTGCAACAACCAAAAATGAAGAACACATTCTTCATCTGAATTTTTCAGAAAAATCCATTCGATTTAATCACTTCAGCTTTTCTCCAATCTCTTCAATATATTATAGACTATCATGCAAAGAGATTTGCTTCATGGGATACAGCTCATGCTTGGAGTTATTGTAGCTTGAAAGTTGTGGGTTCCTAGTGAGCAAGTTGAAGATGAAGATGAAAAACCATTTTTCATTTTTGTGTAATTTTCTATTTCCAAAATCTAAAATTGATTTTAAAATCAAAATTTATTTCTAAAATCAAAATTTATTAATTTTACAAAGTAATTTCATAAATTAATTTTCTAATAAAATTAATAAATAATTCTAATTAATTCTAATTAATTTAATATCCAATATAAAATTAATTTTACACAATAAATTCATCTTTATATATTTAAATCATATTTAAATATATTTTCTCCAATTCCGTTTGATTCTAATTTGAACATTTCAAATTAACTTATCGCACTACTCTAAAGCTAATTCATTTCCAAGCTAGTACAGAGACCTCATGGACCTACATATCATGGGCTCCAACGATCCGAGATTAATGAACTAAACTCGTAAGATTGATATAACCTCTATTCGTTAACTAATGGGTCACTCTACTAAAGCTCATAGTTGAACTCCCCTCGCTATAAATATATTATGTCAACTCAATGTAACATTGATTAGTAAGTCAACCATTCACAGGCTGTTCGTAATAACGGCTGGGTCAAATCTCTGTTTTACCCCCAAAATTACCTCTTGTTCCTTAAGTCCCCACTGATCCCTTAATGAACAATTTTTTTGGGATCCAATCAACAAAACCAAGTCCCTCTCATGCCAAATGAGAGGGTGGGATCCCTTGTTCAAAAACTAGAATCAATACTTAAGGGAACAACCTCTCTACTATCCCTACAGCGGGTAGGAGTGAATTCCCTCTTGCATCCTATGTCCCCAGCTATCTATCCGTTCTTACCCTTGCAATGAGAGTCTTATTGAGCTGGCGCTGTTGAGCTAACCCTCACCTATACAAATCTAAGGGTAATCCCAAATAAACAAGAGTTCATAGTTAGCCCAAGATTAAGGTTAAGTTACCTAGGTCATCGCTTTGAAATAGCAAGTCTTAAACACTAAACAACGTTATAAAGTAAGCGTGACTCATTTCGTGGTCCGATCTTGTACAAACCCTTTTGCACAAGGACACCCCCATTCGTCATGTCCAACGTGAACGAATTAGGATCACTTCGTTTGTAGCACCTTAGAACTTCTTGTAACAACTGCAAAGCGGGCTGCGTGTTACCAGAATAAGGTACCCAACCTTATCCATATACTATAGATCATTTTGACTATTTACTCGAACCTGATTCACCTTTATGTCTATAAAGTTCAAGTACTAATCCAATAGTCAAGGGACTATTAGGTTTATTGAATTTCTATTCTAGCAATAGATCTATTCAAAAATACCTTTATTGAATTTTTTCAGAATAAGTTTCATTGTTTACATACCACGAGTTTTAGGACATAAAACCCAACAAACTTCCACTTGGACTAAAACTCTAGTGGTAACTTATATATCCGATATATAAGATTGAGTTTCTGAGTTTTATAGTGAAATACAATAAACTAGGGCATCTCATACCCATATTTACCATTCGGTATCTCTATACCCGATATTTCTCCCACTTGTCCTAGGTTATCTTATATTCCTAGTCCTATTAGGTGATTCTCAAACACTTTAACCGAGAGAATCCTTGTAAACATGTTAGTATAGAATAGGCTTTAGATAAAACTATATGAGGATAACATCTTATTCTCAATAATAGCTAGGAAGCACACTTTCCTCCCACTACAATGAGGTACTCTCGCCTCTTTAGGCAAGACACATCTGACTTGTCTCAACAACTGCTTATTAATAGTCAGATCTATATATCATTAAACTTTCTATATTTTGATCTTGTAACGCCCGGATCCTTACACCTTATGATCCGACCGCTACAATATGCATACTTAGACTTTTCTATCATGAGATGAGTTTTGGTTGAAATTTCAAAGAACATATCTAAATTTTATTAATTAGATAGAAAAAACTATATAGAAATTTATTTATCAAAACACTAGGATCCATAAAACATTAGCGTGGTGGTACAAAAATACATGTGTCTATAATAGTGAGTTTGATGGTTGGCCATTTGAGCGACGTCCAACTCTGCCCTCTACGCTGTGTTCTTACCTACAAAGTCTGTAAAAATATAGGATGAGTACATAATATACCCAGTAAGTAGTTCTCACGTAGGGTAGTGACCAAATGCACAATCACAAGCAACATGTCATGAAAACATATGATTGGGACCGAAAACGTATAATAACATGTGGTGGTCAGTTATACTTCCAACATAAATCTCTCCGCCCTGATAGGAAGATGAGAACCTAAGCGAAACTAACCCATCTGATGATTAGCGAGTCATGCAGTCATTAGGGCCAGAGTCGCATCCAACATCAACCATTAGCGTAAACGTTATGCTTCCAACATAAATCTTTCCGCCCTGATAGGAAGATGAGGACTTAAGCGGAAACTAACCCATCTAATGATTAGCGGGTCATGCAGTCAGTAGGGCCAGAGTCGCATCCAACATCAACCATTAGCATAAACGTTATGCTTCCAACATAAATCTTTCCGCCCTGATAGGAAGATGAGAACTTACACGGAAACTAACCCATCTGATGATTAGCGGGTCATGCAGTCAGTAGGGTCAGAGTCGCATCCAACATCAACCATTAGCATAAACGTTATGCTTTCAACATAAATCTTTCCGCCCTGATAGGAAGATGAGGACTTAAGCGGAAACTAACCCATCTGATGATTAGCGGGTCATGCAGTCAGTAGGGCCAGAGTCGCATCCAACATCAACCATTAGCATAACCATAAGATTAGACTGGAAGCATAACTTACACCTAATTAAAACTTGGTTTTAACGTAATCGTGAACAAACATAATGCATGGGGTCCCTTGTAGAGAAACGTGTTCTAAACAAGTAATGCAATATTACAATTAACATAACCATGCAATATAATAAAGGTACACTACCATAGAACATTTAAAGAGAGGGTGAGATAAACTACTTACCTTGGCGGTGATATAATTATTCCTTATTATTCTTTATGATTTGATCGGTAGAGCTTTCCCTTTTTAAACTAGAAGAAAATTTTGGCATCACCTTACCCGAGCTTTTCTCTTTTAGCCTCACAGAACTTCCTCACTCACACTTACTCTTTCACACGATTCTTTGTTACTGAGTTTGTTTGAGAATGGGTTAAATCTTTAGCAAAGGGTCCTATTTATAGTAGTTTTCAGCTCTTCTTAGTGTGACAAATCATCCTACAAGTGGCTTCTTTAAAATTACTTATTGTTTATGGATTCCTCTCAATAAGACACCTAATCATGGCTAACGTTTGCCCTTACGTCATCATTCTTTGTTTGTATTCAATTTTAGGGTTTTTCCATGTATAATCTATAAGATTGTGGCCAAATTCAACGCATAATTCGCGCTTCTGTCCAAATCTCGCTCACTTTGCTCTTAAAATCTCGCTCTCTCCCGTTTTCTCTCTAGGAATTTACTCTGTCCAACTTTCTTGCTGGAAATCCCGCTCTCTCCACTCTCGCTCTCAAATTTTCTCTTCCGTCTCGCTTTCTCCAGCTTTCTCGCTCTCACTCTCGCTCTTGCTCTCACTCCCGCTTCTGCTCTCGCTCTTGCTCCCGATCTCGCTCTCGCTCGCGCTCTCGCTCTCCCGCTCCCGCTCTTTCCTACTGTCTCACTAAGAATAGCTCTCTTTACTCTCACTCTCTCCAACTTCCTTGCTTCAATTCTCGCTCTCTCCAATTTTCCTTCAATCTCGCTCTCTCTACTCTCGCCAGCCTCAATCTCGCTAGCATCGCTCGCTGGGTTTCTCGCTCTCCAATTCTTCTTTCGATCGCACAGCTCTCTTCTCAGAATCTCGTTTTCTCCAATTTTCTCGCTGGTGTGGCTCTCGCTCTCTCCCACTTTCTCGCTCCCGCTCGCTCCCTTATTCATTATCTTTTGGATAATGAATAATGAATAAATTTCCAATTTCAATTTTATTTATTTATTATTATTATTTTTTTTTCTTCTAAATTTTCACCCCTTTAAATAAAATTTCGTTCTGCTTATTATTTGATATTTAATTTCCTGTATGCGTACAAATCTGGATTGTTACATTCTTCCCCCCTTAAGAACTTTCGTCCTCGAAAGTTTCTTGGTTCTTAAAAAGATAAGGGTATTTGTCTTTCATCACTTTTTCTTGTTCCCATGTAGCTTCTTTCACTTGCTGATTTCTCCAGAGAACCTTCACTAAACTTATTTCCCGATTACGAAGCGACTTTTTCTCTTTTGCCAGGATGCAAACCGGAGTCTCCTCATATTCCAAGTTTTCACTTATTTGTAGAGGTTCATAATTTACTATGTGTGATGGGTTAAATACGTATTTTCGAAGCATCGATACATGAAAGACATTATATATTGTAGAAAGTGTGGGTGGTAATGCCAATCGATAAGCTACTTGGCCAATACGGTCTAATATTTCAAAGGATCCAATGAAGTGAGGGCTAAGCTTGGCTTTTCATCCGAAACGCATATTGCCCTTCATTGCTGCTACCTTTAGAAATACGTGATCTCCTACTTTGAATTCCAGCTTTTTTCGACGGTTATCAGCATAATTCTTTTGTCTACTTTGAGAGGTTCGCATTCTTTCCCGAATTAGCTTAATTGACTCTGATGTTTGCTGCACCAATTCAGGTCCTAGTAGTGTTCGCTCCCCAATTTCATCCCAGTGTACAGGGGATCTGCATTTCTTTCCGTATAAGGCTTCGAAGGGAGCCATACCAATTGTCGCCTGATAACTATTATTATAAGCAAATTCTATAAGATGTATCTGCGAATCCCATGCTTCAATAAAATCCAAAGTACATGCCCTCAACATGTCTTCTAGGATTTGATTAACTCGTTCTGTTTGGCCATCAGTTTGTGGGTGAAAGGCTGTACTGAAATTTAGCTGTGTGCCCATTGCTTTCTGTAAACTTTTCTAGAACTTGGAGATGAAACGAGGGTCTCGATTTGAAACAATTGATACTGGGATTCCATGTAACCGGATGACCTCTTTTAAGTACATTTGAGCTAGTGCTTCCATAGTGTGAGTAGTTTTGCATGGTAGGAAGTGGGCCGATTTGGTGAGTCGATCTACAATTACCCAAATCATGTTGTGGCCTTTAACAGTTCTCGGGAGTCCTGAGATGAAGTCCATAGAAATATGTTCCCATTTCCATTATGGAACACTTAGAGGCTGGAGGAGTCTTTGTGGTCGTTGCCGTAGAGCTTTTACCTGTTGACAAACCAAACATTTACTCACATAGTCGACTATATCCTTTTTCATGTTACCCCACCAGTAATGTGCTTTCAAGTGTCTATACATTTTGGTACTCCCAGGATGTATTGAAAAGCATGACTCATGAGCTTCCTTCAATAGTTCTTTCTTGATTTCTTCATTATCTGGTACACATAGTCGTCCACGATAGAAGAGTGCAGAGTCTGGGGCTGTAGAGAATTGATTGGTTTCTCCATTCTCTAATTGTCGTTGTTTGTTTAGGTATTTGTCTATTTGTTGTGCATTAATTATTCTTTGCCTTAATGCAGGTCTTGCAACTAACTGTACTATTTGAGTTGTGAAGGTTTCTGGTATTAGTGAGATCTCAGCTCTTTCAAGATCATCTATTATGTGTTTGAAGATGGTACTTAGAGCTGCTGTATGTGCTGACTTTCTGCTAAGAGCATCAGCAACAATGTTAGCTTTTCCTGGATGATAGAGGATCTCACAGTCATAGTCTTTAACTAATTCTAACCATCTTTGTTGCCTCATATTTAACTCTTTTTGGGTAAAGAAGTACTTAAGGCTTTTATGATCTGTATAAATTTGGATCTTTTCCCCATATAAATAATGTCTCCATATCGTTAAGGTAAAGACTACGGTAGTTAATTCCAAGTCATGAACGGAATAATTTTGTTCATAATGTTTTAGTTGTCTTGAAGCATATGATATTACCTTTCCGTGTTGCATCAATACACAACCAAGCCCCTTCTTCGATGCGTCACTGTACACAGTTAAACCCCCTGATCCGTCAGGTATAGTGAGAATAGGGGTTGTGGTCAAACTTTCCTTTAGTTCCTGGAAGCTTTGCTCACATGCTTGGTTCCAGACAAAAGGATTATTCTTCTTGGTGAGGTTGGTTAAGGGTAATGCTATACTTGAGAAATTCTTCACAAATCGTCTATAATATCCTACTAATCCAAGGAAGCTGCGCACTTCGCTGACTGTTATTGGGCGAGGCCACTTGCTAACTGTTTCAGTTTTAGCAGGATCTACTGAGATTCCTTCTTGCTTTACAATATGCCCTAGGTAGGCAACTTGTCGTGTCCAAAACTCACACTTGGAGAATTTGGCATATAACTTTTCATTTCTTATTATGGAAAGAGCGTCCCTAAGATGTTTTTCATGTTCTGCCTTAGACTTAGAATAGACCAAAATATCATCTATAAATACGATCACGAAGTTATCAAGATGGTCCTTAAAATTCTATTCATCAAGTCCATGAAGGCTACTGGGGCATTTGTTAATCCATAGGGCATCACAACGAATTCATAATGCCCATATCTTGTTCGGAAAGCAGTCTTGGGTATATTCGACTCCTTGATTCGCAGTTGATGATATCCAGATCGTAAGTCTATTTTGGAGAATACTGAGGCTCCTTGTAATTGGTCAAATAGGTCATCAATGCGTGAGAGTGGATACTTATTTTTTATTGTCAACTTATTCAACTCCCGATAATCTATAAATAAACGCATTGATCCATCCTTTTTCTGAATAAATAAAATAGGTGCTCCCCATAGAGACACGCTAGGGTCTATAAATCCTTTATCTAACAATTCTTGTAATTGTATTTTGAGTTCTTTTAATTCCGCAGGTGCCATTCTATATGGTGCTTTAGATATTGGTTCAGCTCCGGGAATTAGATCTATACAAAATTCTATTTCTCGATTCGGTGGTAAACCCGGTAGCTCTTCTGGGAATACATCTTCAAATTCTCTTATTACAGGGATGGCCTTAATTTCATCCTTTTGGTTTCGTAAATCTACTACGCTTGCTAAATATGCCCAAGCTCCATGGTTGAGCAAATGCTTAGTTTTTATGGCTGAAATTATTCTTGGGATTGATTGTGTATTAGAACTCTTAAACTTAAACTTTGTTCCTGCTGGAAAGGTGAATATGACCTCTTTATTATGGCAATCTATGCTTGCATAGTTTGCTGCTAACCAGTTCATACTTAGTATTATGTCAAAATCACTTATGTCTAGGATGATAAGGGTCACCTTTGGTTTATGCCCTGATACTGACAATTCATAGTTTTCTACTACTGAGTGGGCCAACATAGATACTCGACAGGAGTAGCTACGGATAGAATGTAGCCTAAGGGCTTTGATGTTAATTGAGCATGCTGTGCAAATGTTGTAGAGATGAATGAATGACTAGAGCTCGAATCAAATAAAGTGAAGGCATAATACTCGAGGATGGGTAATGTACCTGTAACCATTGCATCTTAATTTTCTACCTCCTGACGTGTAAAGCAAACATCCGTCCTTTCTGTTGTTGGGTAACCTTGTTACTAGTAGGCTGGGTGGTTTGGGCAGTTGATACTTGGTTGATAAACTTTGGCAAGCCCTTGCATAGTGACCCATCTGGCCGCAGTTGAAACACACCCTTATGTTTCGAAAACATTGTCCCTGATGGTGTTTTCCACAATTTCTACTCTTAGAATATGTGAATGTTCGGCTCTCCTGTTGTGACTGTATGCCCTGAGTGTTTTGGGAATTTTTTTTTTTTTTTTTTTGCTTGGCATTGTGAATGTTGGAAGCCTTGTTAGGTGAATTTCCTCTTTTGATTTAGCATGAATTCTCGTTTCGAAGTTGAGGTTTTGGCAGCAAGATCTACTTCCATGAGTAAGGCCGACTCGATGGTAAGGACATACTATTTGTGTCGGAAAGTAGTAACAATGCCTCGAATGCCTTCTCTTAATCCCCAAATAAACCTTTCCACCTTCTTCTCTTCTGTATCCACTAGTCGAGGGATAGAGTGAGACAAGCAATCAAATTTTCATTCATACTCTGCCACTGACATATTCTCTTGATGAAGATTAAGAAATTCCATTTCCTTTTGATATCTCACTATCAAAGGGAAATACTTGTTGTAAAAAGCCTGATTGAATTGCTGCCATGAGACTGTACCTTTGACTGTTCTTTGTGTGGAGTCTCACCAGAACTTTGCATCGCCTTTTAACATGAAGGTGGCACAATTTACTTTTGTTCTTCTGGGAAGTTCATATGGCGGAAAATAGTTCTATTTCTATCCAATTCAATGTTATAGTTGGATTTACGGATGATTCGTCAAATATTGAAGGATGGAACGTCCTGTATTCTCAAATCATTTTTTTTTTAACTTATACTTATGTTTACTTGTTCGAAAATTCCACTTACCAGCATATTTGGCATGGCTATGGGCATCATTTAATAGGCCGAACCATCAAACACCACGACTCTTCTAATGCAATAGAGCCTATTTGGCCCAAACGCTCTGATACAAAAACTGTAACGCCCGGATCCTTACACCTTATGATCCGACCACTACAACATGCATACTTAGACTTTTCTATCATGAGATGAGTTTTGGTTGAAATTTCAAAGAACATATCTAAATTTTATTAATTAGATAGAAAAAACTATATAGACATTTATTTATCAAAACACTAGGATCCATAAAACATTAGTGTGGTGGTACAAAAATGCATGTGTCTATAATAGTGAGTTTGATGGTTGGCCATTTGAGCGACGTCCAACTCTGCCCTCAACGCTGTGTTCTTACCTACAAAGTCTGTAAAAATATAGGATGAGTACATAATATACCCAGTAAGTAGTTCTCACGTAGGGTAGTGACCAAATGCACAATCACAAGCAACATGTCATGAAAACATATGATTGGGACCGAAAACGTATAATAACATGTGGTGGTCAGTTATGCTTCCAACATAAATCTTTCTGCCCTGATAGAAAGATGAAGACCTAAGCAAAACTAACCCATCTGATGATTAGCGGGTCATGCAGTCAGTAGGGCCAGAGTCGCATCCAACATCAACCATTAGCATAAACGTTATGCTTCCAACATAAATCTTTCCGCCCTGATAGGAAGATGAGGACTTAAGCGAAAACTAACCCATCTAATGATTAGCGGGTCATGCAGTCAGTAGGGCCAGAGTCGCATCCAACATCAACCATTAGCATAAACGTTATGCTTCCAACATAAATCTTTCCGCCCTGATAGGAAGATGAGAACTTAAGCGGAAACTAACCCATCTGATGATTAGCGGGTCATGCAGTCAGTAGGGCCAGAGTCGCATCCAACATCAACCATTAGCATAAACGTTATGCTTCCAACATAAATCTTTCTGCCCTGATAGGAAGATGAGGACTTAAGCAGAAACTAACCCATCTGATGATTAGCGGGTCATGCAGTCAGTAGGGCCAGAGTCGCATCCAACATCAACCATTAGCATAACCATAAGATTAGACTGGAAGCATAACTTACACCTAATTAAAACTTGGTTTTAACGTAATCGTGAACAAACATAATGCATGGGGTCCCTTGTAGAGAAACGTGTTCTAAACATGTAATGCAATATAACAATTAACATAACCATGCAATATAATAAAGGTACACTACCATAGAACATTTAAAGAGAGGGTGAGATAAACTACTTACCTTGGCGGTGATATAATTATTCCTTATTATTCTTTATGATTTGATCGGTAGAGCTTTCCCTTTTTAAACTAGAAGGAAATTTGGGCAGCACCTTACCCGAGCTTTTCTCTTTTAGCCTCACAGAACTTCCTCACTCACACTTACTCTTTCACACGATTCTTTGTTACTGAGTTTGTTTGAGAATGGGTTAAATCTTCAGCAAAGGGTCCTATTTATAGTAGTTTTCAGCTCTTCTTAGTGTGACAAATCATCCTACAGGTGGCTTCTTTAAAATTACTTATGGTTTATGGATTCCTCTCAATAAGACACCTAATCTTGGCTAACGTTTGCCCTTACGTCATCATTCTTTGTTTGTATTCAATTTTAGGGTTTTTCCATGTATAATCTATAAGATCGTGGCCAAATTCAACGCATAATTTGCGCTTCTGTCCAAATCTCGCTCACTCTGCTCTTAAAATCTCGCTCTCTCCCGTTTTCTCGCTAGGAATTTACTCTGTCCAACATTCTTGCTGGAAATCCCGCTCTCTCCACTCTCGCTCTCAAATTTTCTCTTCCGTCTCGCTCTCTCCAACTTTCTCGCTCTCACTCGCTCTCGCTCTCACTCCCGCTCCCGTTCTCGTTCTCGCTCCCGATCTCGCTCTCGCTCTCTCGCTCCCACTCGTGCTCTCGCTCTCGCTCTTTCCTACTGTCTCGCTAAGAATAACTCTTTTTACTCTCGCTCTCTCCAACTTCCTTGCTTCAATTCTCGCTCTCTCCAATTTTCCTTCAATCTCGCTCTCTCTACTCTCGCCAGCCTCAATCTCGCTATCATCGCTGGCTAGGTTTCTCGCTCTCCAATTCTTCCTTCGATCGCACAGCTCTCTTCTCAGAATCTCGTTTTCTCCAATTTTCTCGCTGGTGTGGCTCTCGCTCTCTCCCACTTTCTCGCTCCCGCTCGCTCCCTTATTCATTATCTTTTGGATAATGAATAATGAATAAATTTCCAATTTCCAATTTATTTATTTATTATTTTGTTTTTCTTCTAAATTTTCACCCCTTTAAATAAAATTTCGTTCTGCTTATTATTTGATATTTAATTTCCTATATGCGTACAAATCTGAGTCGTTACAGATCTAGCCATTAAAATATCTGAATATTTACAAATGGTTTTGAACAATTTGGTTCATAATAGAGGTTGCTAGAACAAACATAATTTTTTAAAATGAACATTTCATTTATCCCAAAAATATATACAATTTGTTCTTTACAAGATTAAAATGAAGTAAAATCAAGTAGCAACTTCTCCCACTAGATGAGCTGAGCAAATGGTCCCAAGGTCAAGTTAGCCTGGTTACCTTTCTCTACTCACTTCTCGGCAACATACTGAGGGCAGTGTCTCCTCCAATGCCCTTCTTCATTGTAGTGGAAACATTTCCCTTTAACTGCAGCGTTATTCTTGCCTTTCTTTCCAGTAGGCTTCTTCTTCCCTTTCCTTTTGCCCTTCTTCACAGGAATACTCATATTCTTTGAAGAGGAGGAAATTTTTGGCAGATGGAAAGCAATACTTTCTTGTTTTGATTTCAAAATTGAAGCTATACAAGGAAGTATAAACTCCCTTCCTGATTACCTCACTCGAGAATTTCTTCAAGGAAAAACTAAAGAAGAGAGTGAAAGAGAGAGAAAATAGCAAATGAAGTCCACTTGCAAGAAAGAAGAAAAGCATGATCAAGATCAAGAACAACAGCAACGATCAACAGTTCCTCATACCAAAGCATTGTATTCTCAAGCGTATCAATTTATCAAAGGCGAATCATCAACGATAATGGAGGATCGAAAAGAAAAAACTCCTCAAGCATTGTCGTTATCAAATAAATTTCAAAATTTGGGATCTTTCATCCCTTCAAGGCCTTTTGCCTTAACCATCAACTCTTCCCCTATCAATTGAGTCGGTATCAACAAGAATAAATTCATAGAATAAACGAGTTTTTTGAGGATGGGTTGGAATATAATGGAAATTTGACGGAAATATTTTTTGAATTTTTTAATTCATAGATTTACCTATGAATTTTTGTTCAAGAGTTGTAATGTATGAGGTATGGGTTTTGTTATGGTCAACTTCAGGCTTGGAGGACATTCCTCTCTTCTCGACAGTAGTAACATTTACTTCTGACTCTAGACCCTTTGTTCTCAACATTGTCTGGTTCGCCTATAGCTCATTCAGTAGAGTAGTCAAGTTGTATTCAATTTTATTCTTTAATGCATTCAAAATTGCAGAAAACTCTTCAGAAGAGATTCTAGAATAAAACCAACTAGACTTCTCTTGTCCATGACAGCACCATTTACTTCCGTCACGTTAAAGTGGACCATCGTGTCTAGGACATGTTCACAAACATTGGTCCCCACTTTGATGCGACTGTTGTAAATGTACTTAATGGCATCATGCCTTAGGGTGAAGGACATTTGTCCAAACATCCCTTGCAAAGATTCCATAATCTCTTTGGAAGTACTCATATCCTCATGCTTCTTTACCAAAACATCAGATAAGCTGGCGAGGATATAAGCACGGGCTTTATCATTAGCCGTGACCCATCTGTCATATACACCTCGAACATTTAGATTTGTGTTAGAGCTAAAAATGGGAGGACAATCCTCAATTATGAAAAATCGCAAATTGCCTATCAGAAGTATTGTGTTCAAATTTGAATTCCAATTCACATAATTATCCCCGACTAGTTTATCCAATGCCAACACTTGTATTATTGAACTCGTCATTCTGAAATTATAAATCCAATCAAGTTTTAGCAATTTTAATAATGTACACAAGATTATACTTTTTCTACGATACTACATCAAGACATTCTTCACTAAATACTACCTCCAGAATAACTCATATTCCAATAGTCATTTAGGTACCACTTTTGGTCAGACATTATTAATACTTAATAATTCTGTAAGTGTAGACCTACCATTTTTCAGATTTAACAAAATGGTATGAGTATGCCTCCGAAATAGAAGACAATACCCAAAATAGAACTATAAGACCCTATTCATTTTACTAAAGCCTGGGTTGTTCCGAATCCTATGTTACAAATCTCCGTAGGGATAGCCATCGTTAAACGACTAGCAAAGGGCCGCTTAAAGCTAACCAGCAGATGCAACATAGGAATCTCATGGTTCAGACTAATGGAGGAGACCGAAGGTTATTATTATTATCTTTTTATCAATGTTTGCTTTGGATTTGGATTTTAAAAATGATGTGTTGGGTTTATAAGTTTGAGATGTTCAACTATGTAATTTGTTGTTTTAGTTTGGTGCCAGTGGATTTCTAAATGACATGTGCTATTTATTAGGTTTCTTTTGTTATGTTTGTTTATTTAATACGTGTCTATGTTTTTTTGTTTAATAGGTATCCATCAAAAAGTACAAATCAACCTCCAAAAGAACTGTCCATTGGAAGATTAAGAGAATCTTAGGAATTACAATTGAACAAAGAATGCTTCCAAAATATTTTATTTACTTGCAAAAATAAACATGAAAGATACATTACTTTATTTTGTATCATTTGTATACTTTGTTCTAAGAAATGATTACATTTTTTTTTCAATGTTAATATATTTATAAATTTTCAATTATGAATGAAAGTCATAGTATTTAATATGTTATGAAATATTTAATATGCGTGGGCTGAAGTCGAGTCATGAGTTTATTTTTAACACAAATATAAAAAATCATATGCAAATTATTCTTGTTGAGAAAAAAAAAAAGGATGAGCCTTTTATAGTCATGAGCAAAGCTATAACAAAATTTATATAGTGAAAAAAAAGTGTCATCAAAAGATTATTATAGTAATTATGGCTATTAGAAAAGACCAAAATACCTTACAATAGCATAAGATTAAAGCTATAAATATTTTATTATAGTGTTAAAAAAGTGCTATTATAAGATAAAGATAGCATATTATTTTAGTTATATAAATATAACTAAAAAAAGTGCTATCGTATCTATTATTTCTTGTAGTGATTGATTCAAGGAAATCAACTTCAAGGTTAGTATTCATTCTAAATGGGGGAGCAGTAGTGAGGAGTATCAAGAAAAGTTGTATTGCTGACCCCACATTGGAAGCTGAGTACGTAGCTACAAGTGAAACAGCAAAAGAAGTAGTATGACTCAAAAAGTTCCTAACTGATTAGGAAGTGGTTCCAAATATGCACTTGCCAGTCACCTTATATGTTGATAACAGTGGAGGAGTTGTAAACTCAAAAGAACATTGAAGCCATAAACGTGGAAAGCACATCGAGCGGAACTACCATCTCATCAGGGATATTGTTCACAAAGGAGACCTAATTGTCACGCAGATAGCCTCACAAGACAACTTAGCTGATCCATTTACAAAGACCATCTCGGCTAAAGTGTTTGAGGGTCACCTAGTGGGACTAGGACTACGAGATACTTTCTATTAGAGCAAATGGGAGAAATAATAGGTCTCTGATGCCCTAGTTTACTGTATTTATACTTTTGTTTTTGTTCTTTCAGTATACTCAACAATGTATATATTTGTATATATTTATCCACTGGAGTTTTAGTCCAAGTGGAAGTATTGTTGGGTTGTATGTCCTAAAACTCACAATTTATAAAGTTAAACATATTCTATTATTGTTGGGTTTTATGTCCTAAAACACGTAGTTTGTAAAAAGATAAATATATTCTATAGTCAATAAACTTATTATTGATTCTATAAATTGCATACGTAAAAATCTAAATCCAATAAACTAAGATCCATGGCTATTATATTAATATGCGAACTTTATGTAGAGACATGGAGATGGATCAAGTTTGAGTAAATAGCTAAAATAGTGTATAGTACATGATTAAGATTGGGTACCTTATTCTGGTAACACTATTGGATGCGGCCTACTCTATAGTTGTTACAAGTTGTTGTAAAGATACCACAAATAAAGTGATCCAGATTCATTCATGTATTGACATAAGGAGCGGGGGTGTCCTATGCAATCAGTTTGTATGAGACCGGACCAAGAAATAAGTCACTCTTACTTTATAACGTTGTTTACTATATAAGACTGACTATTGCACTTAGATGACCTAGGTAAGTCGATCTTAATCCTGAGCTAACTATGAACTCCTGTTTATTCGGGATTATCCTTAGATTTTAATAGGTGAAGGTTGGCTCAACGACCCCGGCTCAATAAGCCTCCCATTTCAGGGGTAAGATCGGGTAGATAGCTGGGGACATAGGATGCAATACGGAATTCACACCTACCCGATTTAGGGATAGGAGAAAGATGTTTCTCGTAAGTTATGAAACCCAGATTTCTTTTTTCCTTACTTTAGCAAGTGATAGAAGGAATTAACTAAGTGAAAGTTAAATCCTAAGTTAAGGGGAATGAAATTTCTAAGTGCTAAGTAGATTTTCCTTGAATAATTTAAGTTGAGATTTAATTGGTAAAATTGCAATGAAATCTGTATAATAAATAGGTTGTTGAAAACAGTTAGTGTGATTGGTGAAAGAAGGAATGGAGATTTGAAAGGAGAAAATAATATTGGAAAAGTTGGGGAAAATTATTAAGTGGGAATAAATATAGAAATTAAGTACGTGGAATTAATGTGGAATAATATGAAGATTAAGTTTGGAAAATTCGGGGAAGAATACGGCTAAGTATGAAAAATTAGGTGAAGTACGGAGTAAGGAATTAAGGAAAAATATAGAAAATATTATTTTGGAATTATCCTGGAAGATCTGTGTAAAAGTCTCACAAAGTGGTGAGCAAACGTGTACGGAGAACAATGTTCGCAGTAGCTAAGAGTGAGATCGTTGAGAGTGGGATCAGCGAGATCGTTGAGAGCGAGATTGAATAGAAGATGGGAAAGAGCGAGACCAGAGAGAAAGTTGGAGAGAGCGAGAGTGGAGAGAAAAGTTAAAGCTGGAGAGAGCGAGAGGGAGAGCGAGATTGGAGAGAGCAAGACCAGCGAGATTGCTGGAGAGAGCGAGACTAGCGAGAAAGTGGGAGAGAGCGACACTGCCAAAAGTGGAGAGAGCGACACTGTCGAGAGCGGAAAGAGCAAGAGCGCCTATGCTAGCCTTGCTTTGTCCGATTCGAACGTCACGCCCACGCCTCGCCTATGCATTGAACGGCCGAGCAAGCTTCTGGGCAATGTATTTGGACTCGTTGGGGTGGATTATGCATGGAAAAACCCTAATTTGAATACAAATAAAGCTTGAAGACATAAAGGAAAACGTCAATTAAAATCTAGGTGTCCGATTAAGAGAAATTCTTAAACCCTAAGAAATTGTGTTGGATGCGTTTGGGAAGAACACATTGAACCAAGATGAAGTCAGCTTACGTTGATAAAGGGAGGATTAAACATTTGGCCATGCAGCCAAGTAGGTGCTGTCAATCCCACGAGCAATTTGAACGCCTATAAATAGGGAGTTGGGATTTCATTTTCAAATCACACAAAAATTATAAATTTCGTAGAGAAAGTAGAGGGCAGTGAGGGTTCAGAGGTATGTGTCAACTTTGGACGAGGAGATCTTCCAATATACTCGTGCAACTACGTCTCCTTTGTGTACAATATCCCTAATGAGATGGTAGTTTCGCTCGATGTGCTTTCCACGTTTATGGCTTCAATGTACTTTTGAGTTTACAACTCCTCCACTGTTATCACCATATAGGGTGACTGACAAGTGCATATTTGGAACCACTTCCAAATCAGTTAGGAACTTTTTGAGTCATACTGCTTCTTTTACTGCTTCACTTGCAGCTACATAATCAGCTTCCAATGTAGGGTCAGCAATACAACTTTTCTTGATACTCCTCACTACTGCTCCCCCATTTGTAATGAATACTAACCCTGAAGTTGATTTCCTTGAATCAATCACTACAAGAAATAATAGATACGATAGCACTTTTTTTAGTTATATTTATATAACTAAAATAATATGCTATCTTTATCTTATAATAGCACTTTTTTAACGCTATAATAAACTATTTATAGCATTAATCTTATGCTATTGTAAGGTATTTTGGTCTTTTCTAATAGCCATAATTACTATAATAATCTTTTGATGACACTTTTTTTTCACTATATAAATTTTGTTATAGCTTTGCTCATGACTATAAAAGGCTCAACTTTTTTTTCTCAACAAGAATAATTTGTATATGATTTTTTATATTTGTGTTAAAAATAAACTCATGACTCGACTTCAGCCCACACATATTAAATATTTCATAACATATTAAATACCATGACTTTCATTCATAATTGAAAATTTATAAATATATTAACATTGGAAAAAAATGTAATCATTTCTTAGAACAATGTATACAAATGATACAAAATAAAGTAATGTATCTTTCGTGTTTATTTTTTGCAAGTAAATAAAATATTTTGGAAGCATTCTTTGTTCAATTGTGATTCCTAAGATTCTCTTAATCTTCCAATGGATAGTTCTTTTGAAGGTTGATTTGTACTTTTTGATGGATACTAAGAAAACATAGACACATATTAAATAAACAAACATAACAAAAGAAACCTAATAAATAGCACAAGTCATTTAGAAATCCACTGGCACCAAACTAAAACAACAAATTACATAGTTGAACATCTCAAACTTATAAACCCAACACATCATTTTTAAAATCCAAAACCAAAGCAAACATTTATAAAAAGATAATAATAATAACCTTCGGTCTCCTCCATTAGTCTGAACCATGAGATTCCTATGTTGCATCTCCTGGTTAGCTTTAAGCGGCCCTTTGCTAGCCGTTTAACGACGGCTATCCCTATGGACAGTTGTAACATAGGATTCGGAACAACCCAGGCTTTAGTAAAATGAATAGGGTCTTATAGTTCTATTTTGGGTATTGTCTTCTATTTCGGAGGCATACTCATACCGTTTTGTTAAATCTGAGAAATGGCAGGTCTACACTTACAAAATTATTAAGTATTAATAATGTCTGACCAAAAGTGGTACCTAAATGACTATCGGAATATGAGTTATTCTGGAGGTAGTATTTAGTGAAGAATGTCTTGATGTAGTATTGTAGCAAATGTATAATCTTGTGTACATTATTAAAATTGCTAAAACTTGATTGGATTTATAATTTCAGAATGACGAGTTCAATAATACAAGTGTTGGCATTGGATAAACTTGTCGGGGATAATTATGTGAATTGGAAATCAAACATGAAAACAATACTTCTGATAGAAAATTTGCGATTTGTCATAACTGAGGATTGTCCTCCCATTCTTAGCTCTAATACAAACAAAAATGTTCGAGATGTATATGATAGATGGGTCAGGGCTAATGATAAAGCCCGTGCTTATATCCTTGCCAGCTTATCTGATGTTTTGGTAAAGAAGCATGAGGATATGAGTACTTCCAAAGAGATTATGGAATATCTGCAAGGGATGTTTGGACAACTGTCCTTCACCTTAAGGCATGATGCCATTAAGTACACTTACAATAGTCGCATCAAAGTCGGGACCAATGTTCGTGAACATGTCCTAGACATGATGGTCCACTTTAACGTGATAGAAGTAAATGGTGTTGTCATGGACAAGAGAAGTCTAGTTAGTTTTATTCTAGAATGTCTTCTGAAGAGTTTTCTGCAATTTTGAATGCATTAAAGAATAAAATTGAATACAACTTGACTACTCTACTGAATGAGCTACAGGCGAACCAGACACTGTTGAGAACAAAGGGTCTAGAGTCAGAAGTAAATGTTACTACTGTCGAGAAGAGAGGAATGTCCTTCAAGCCTGAAGTTGACCATAATAAAACCCAGACTTCATACATTACAACTCTTGAACCAAAATTCATAGGTAAATCTATGAATGAAACAATTCAAAAAACATTTCCGTCAAATTTCCATTATATTCCAACCCATCCTCAAAAAACTCGTTTATTCTATGAATTTATTCTTGTTGATACCGACTCAATTGATAGGGGAAGAGTTGATGTTAAGGCAAAAGGTCTTGAAGGGATGAAAGATCCCAAAATTTGAAATTTATTTGATGATGGCAATGCTTAAGGAGTTTTTCCTTTTCAATCCTCCATTATCGGTGATGATTTGTCTTTGATAAATTGATACGCTTGAGAATACGATGCTTTGTTTGAGGAAGTGTTGATCGTTGTTGTTGTTCTTGATCTGGATCATGCTTTTCGTCTTTCTTGCAAGTGGACTTCATTTGCTCTTTTCTCTCTCTCTTTCACTCTCTTCTTTAGTTCTACCTTGAAGAAATTCTCGAGTGAGGTAATCAGGAAGGGAGTTTGCACTTCCTTTTATAGCTTCAATTTTGAAATCAAAACAAGAAAGTATTGCTTGCCATCTGGCAAAAATTTCCTCCTCTTCAAAGAATATGAGTATTCCTGTGAAGAAGGGCAAAAGGAAAGGGAAGAAGAAGCCTACTGGAAAGAAAGGCAAGGATAAGGCTGCAGTTAAAGGGAAATGTTTCCACTACAATGAAGAAGGGCACTAGAGGAGACACTACCCTCAGTATGTTGCCGAGAAGAGAGTAGAGAAAGTTAACCAAGCTAACTTGACCTTGGGACCATTTTCTCAGCTCATCTAGTGGGAAAAGTTGCTACTTGATTTTACTTCGTTTTAATCTTGTCAGAACAAATTGTATATATTTTTGGGATAAATGAAATGTTCATTTTAAAAAATTATGTTTGTTCTAGCAACCTCTATTATGAACTAAATTGTTCAAAACCATTTGTAAATATTCAGATATTTTAAAGGTATATCAAATTATAAAAAATTATGAACTAGCCATTATTGAGAATAAGATGCTATCCCCATATAGTTTTATCTAAAGCCTATTGTATACTAACATGTTTATAAGGATTCTCTCGGCTAAAGTGTTTGAGAATCACCTAGTAGAACTATGAATACAAGATAACCTAGGGCAAGTGGGAGAAATATCGGGTATAGAGATACCAAATGGTAAAGATGGGTATGAGATGCCCTAGTTTATTGTATTTCACTATAAAACTCAGAAACTCAGTCTTATATATCGGATATAAAAGTTACCACTTGAGTTTTAGTCCAAGTGGAAGTTTGTTGGGTTTTATGTCCTAAAACTCATGGTATGCAAACAATGAAACTTATTCTGAAAAATTCAATAAAGGTGCTATTGAATAGATCTATTGCTAGAATAGAAATTCAATAAACCTAAAAGTCCCTTGACTATTGGATTAGGGTTACCCTTAGATTTGTATAGATGAGGGTTGGCTCAACAGCGCGAGCTCAATAAGACTCTCATTGCAGGGGTAAGACCGGATAGATAGCTGGGAACATAGGATGCAAGAGCGAATTCACTCCTACCCACTTTAGGGATAGTAGAGAGGTTGTTCCCTTAAGTATTGATTCTAGGTTTTGAACAAGGGATCCCGCCCTCTCATTTAGCATGAGAGCGACTCGGTTTTGTTGATTGAATCACAAAAAAATTGTTCATTAGGGGATCAGTGGGGACTTAAGGAACAAGAGGTAATTTTGGGGGTAAAACAGAGATTTGACCTAGCCGTTATTACGAACAGCCAGTGAAGGGTTGACTTACTAATCATGGTTACATTGAGTTGACATAATGTATTTACAGTGAGGGGAGTTCAACTATGAGCTTTAGTGGAGTGACCCATTAGTTAACAAATAGAGGTTAGATCAGTCTTATGAGTTTAGTTGATTAATCTCGGATCGTTGGAGCCCATGATATGTAGGTCCATGAGGTCCTCATACTAGCTCGGAAATGGATTAGCTCTAGAGTAGCGCGATAAGTTAATTTGAAATGTTCAAATTAGAATCAAACGGAATTGGAGAAAATATATTTAAATATGATTTAAATATATAAAGATGAATTTGTTGTGTAAAATTAATTTTATATTAGATATTAAATTAATTAGAATTATTTAAATTGTTTAAATAATTATTTATTAATTTTATTAGAAAATTAATTTATGAAATTAATTTGTAAAATTAATAAATTTTGATTTTAAAATCAATTTTAGATTTTGAAAATAGAAAATTACACAAAAATGAAAAATGGTTTTTCATCTTCATCTTCAACTTGCTCACTAGGAACCCACCACTTTTAAGCTTCAATAACTCCAAGCATGAGCTGCATCCCATGAAGCAAATCTCTTTGCATGATCGTCTGTAATATATTGAAGATATTGGAGAAAAGTTGAAGTGATTAAACCGAATGGATTTTTCTGAAAAATTCATATGAAGAATGTGTTCTTCATTTTTGGTTGTTGCAGTGAGCTTTCTTCAAATTCCATTTAATTTAAGATTATTTTGAGTCTCATGACTCAATCTAGAGCATCAAGAGAATAGTAGGAAAGATCTTGTGGTGGTCTACACAAAGATTTGGAGGATTTTGCAACTAGAAATAGAGATTTCAATGGTTCTTTAAATGTACGTTGTTGAAACCCATTAACTCTGTTTAAGCATGTTTCTTTTATGCCAAAATTAATCAATTAGATTCTTATGGATCATATTCTCTTTTGCTACGTGCTGATGCCGATCCAACAACCGAATGTGCACATGTCCACATTATCCTGTTAGACGTGCTATAGGAAAGCTAACAATGTCTCCGGGTACAATCTCAGTTTTAAATGCGAGTCACAACAAGCAAAATATCATGAGTTAAATCAACCAATAAAATCTAGAAAACGCACTTCCCGATCATGCCAATTTCCAAACATTACACATATATATCATAACATATATATATAGAATTCAACATAACAAAATAATAAAACCACTCACAGTCCTCCTGTTTATCCTTCAAGAATTTTCCAAGCATAACTCCTGGCCCGGTCTCCTTGAATTTCACTTCTTTTCCAGAAATTCCAAATTAGTAAAAAAAATTCCTCCAGTAATTCCCTTTTAATCCAGGACTAACTTAAAAATAAAATAAGGAAGAAAATGTATACTTCCTTAGAAAAATGAGGACAACAAAAAATTGAACCTAGAGTTGAGAGATTAAAATCATATTGAAACCTATTTTGTTTACCATGTACTATTTTATTATATGACCCCAATGCACAAAATGAAAAATCAAAAAATAAAAAATTTGAAGAAAGATACTCAAATTCATGAGCTTCACACTAATGAGACAAAACTCAAACTCAACTTTCACTATAATTGAATTTATTAGCCATACTTTATTACTCATGTGAAGTTGGTGTCTTTAAAATTAAAACCAAAGATGAAAAATGAATAAGCAAATCCTTATTGGGAAAACAGACTTTTGGTGTAATATTTTTAATTGTGTGATAGGTTATTTCAGGATAAGGTCGAACAATATTTTTGAAATTCTTTTCTAAAAAGAGTATTTTCCAAATTTCACTAAAGCAACTCATACCGATAAAGTTTGGCCAGCTAAATTCACTTACATTATTCCTATATTTAGAATTCATCAACAAATAGAGTACAAAGATTGATGGAAAGACCTATCACATATTTACATAGATTCCTTGTATATAAACACATTGATTCCGACATAAACCAAATGCCTAAAGTTGTAAAATCAAAGATGGTTAACCTTCAATGGCTTGTTCTTCCCCTCCTTGCAATTTTATCTTGCTTTTCTTTTTGTAAAGGAGATAGTGTCTCCTATGATTCAAATGCCAAAATTATCAATGGTGAACGACATGTTATCTTCTCAGGAAATTCATTATCCACACAACACCGAAGCAATGTGGCCTGATCTTATTCAAAAAGCTAATGATGGTGGACTTGATGCAATTGAGACGTACATTTTTTGGGATCTCCACGAACCTCGACGAAAATATGATTTCTCTGGACATCTAAACTTTATCAAATTCTTCCAACTCGTTCAAGAGGCTGGGCTATATGTTGTGATGAGGATTGGTCCTTACGTGTGTGCCGAGTGGAACTATGGAGGCTTTCCACCGTGGTTGCATAATATGCCGGGAATCCAACTTCGAACTGACAATTATGTCTACAAGAATGAAATGCAAACTTTCACAACAAGGATAGTGAATATGTGCAAACAAGCCAACCTCTTTGCATCACAAGGGGGGGCAATAATCTTAGCTCAAATCGAGAACGAGTATGGAAAGATAATCATGCCATTGTTTGATTAATACGCCTGAATGTTTTCTGATGACGCCTGAATGTTTTATAATGTGATTTATATGAAATATGATCATGCCATTGTTTGATTAATACGAGTTTGAGCTATTAATAAATCTTATATACGTTTCCAACCATTTATAGAATATTTTTTTTATAATTCATTGATGTTTGGAAAGAGAAAATTTATGTTTATACTAAATTACCACTCACTACGCTTTAGCTCATGCTTTCCATGTTTTATGTTTTTCCCCACCCCAGGTAGCAACAAGTTCCTGGTGCCTGCTAAGCCGTCAAATGCCACTAATGTTATTAAAACATTTGTTGTATTATTTGTGCATGTATATGAAATTATTCCAGAACAGCTAGAACTTGTGAGGTACATGTCATGGGAGGTTTTGTTCAAAATCATCCTTACCGTTGGTCTATAAATCTCTTTAAACAGTATTGTAATTTAAACTAAATCAAATTCCTAAACTCTGTTAATGAACATAGATTATTTTTGGAAATGGGTTTAGATTTCTGGGTTCGATCTTTAGTACAGGATATGTTAAGAGTTGGGACGTTAGATGTCATAGAGAGAAGTGATGTTTAATGTCTTCATGCTCCGTTCTAGGTTAGAAGGAAAATCTAGAACGAGGTGTGACAAATAGTCAGTCTTAAACAATAAACAGCGTTATAAAGTACGAGTGACTTATTTCTTGGTTCGATCTTACGCAAACTCATTGCATAGAATGCCCCCACTCCTCATATCCATACATAAACGAATTAGGATCACTTTGTTTATAGTACCTTACAACAAATTGTTACAACTACAGCGTGGGCGGCATCGGATAGTGTTATCAGAATAAGACAACCAACCTAAAGTTCAAGTATTCATATAGTAGCCATGGATCTTAGTTTATTGGATTAATAACTTATAAGTGCAATTTATAGATTCAATGACAACCAACCTTTATTGAAGTAATGTTGAATAACATCTTTATTGATAAGTGAAGGAGTATATCAGCATGCAGCGGAAGCAACAAGGATCAATAAGCATTCTAATTCATTAATTTTGGTTGTATATAAAGCATGTTCATACCATAATAAGAGGGTTTTAAGTCAAACCTTTGTACAACTTCTTTAATAACTGTAGATATATTATGTCCATTAAAGTCTATAGTTGCAATCCCCTCACTGTAGATATATTATGTCCACTCGATATAACCATGATTAGTAAGTTAACCCTTCACAGGTTGTTCATAATAATGGTTGGGTCAAATGTCTGTTTTACCCCCAAGATTACATCTTGTTCCTTAAATTCCAACTAATCCTCTAATGAACAATTGGTTTGTGATCCAGTCACTAAACCAGATCTCTCTCAGCCTAGTGAGAGGGTGGGGCCCCTTGTTCAAGACCTAGATTCAGTACTTATGTCACACCCCACATCCCTTGCAGGGATTCCATAATCTCTTTGAAAGTACTCATATCCTCATGCTTCATTACCAAAACATCAAATAAGCTGGCGAGGATATAATCACGGGCTTTATCATTAGCCCTGACCCATCTATCATATACATCTCGAACATTTCGGTTTGTGTTAGAGCTAAGAATGGGAGGACAATCTTCAGTTATGAAAAATCGCAAATTTTCTATCAGAAGTATTGTGTTCAAGTTTGAATTCCAATTCACATAATTATCCCCGACATGTTTATACAATGCCAACATTTGTATTATTGAACTCATCATTCTGAAATTATAAATCCAATCAAGTTTTAGCAATTTTAATAATGTACACAAGATTATACTTTTGCTACGATACTACATCAAGACATTCTTCACTAAATACTACCTCCATAATAACTCATATTCCGATAGTCATTTAGGTACCACTTTTGGTCAGACATTATTAACACTTAATAATTATGCAAGTGTATACCCGCCATTTTTCAGATTAACAGAACGGTATGAGTATGCCTTCAAAATAGAAGACAATACCCAAAATAGAACTATAAGACCCTATTAATTTTACTGAAGCATGGGTTGTTCCGAATCCTATGTTACAACTCTCCGTAGGGATAGCCGTCATTAAACGACTAGCAAAGAGCCGTTTAAAGCTAACCAGCAGACGCAACATAGGAATCTCATGGTTCAGACTAATAGAAGAGACCGAAGGTTATTATTATATCTTTTTATCAATGTTTGCTTTGGTTTTGGATTTTAAAATTGATGTGTTGGGTTTATAAGTTTGAGATGTTCAACTATGTAATTTGTTGTTTTGGTTTGGTGCCAGTGGATTTCTAAATGACTTGTGCTATTTATTAGGTTTCTTTTGTTATGTTTGTTTATTTAATATGTGTCTATGTTTTTTTGTTTAATAGGTATCCATAAAAAAGTACAAATCAACCTTCAAAAGAACTGTCCATTGGAAGATTAAGAGAATCTTAGGAATTACAATTGAACAAAGAATGCTTCAAAAATATTTTATTTACTTGCAAAAATAAACATGAAAAATACATTACTTTATTTTGTATCATTTGTATACTTTGTTCTATGAAATGATTACATTTTTTTTTCAATGTTAGTATATTTATAAATTTTCAATTATGAATGAAAGTCATGGTATTTAATATGTTATGAAATATTTAATATGTGTGGGCTGAACTTGAGTCATAAGTTTATTTTTAACACAAATATAAAAAATCATATACAAATTATTCTTCTTGAGAAAAAAAAGTTGAGCCTTTTATAGTCATGAGCAAAGCTATAACAAAATTTATATAGTGAAAAAAAAGTGTCATCAAAAGATTATTATAGTAATTATGGCTATTAGAAAAGACCAAAATACCTTACAATAGCATAAGATTAATGCTATAAATAGTTTATTATAGCGTTAAAAAAGTGCTATTATAAGATAAAGATAGCATATTATTTTAGTTATATAAATATAACTAAAAAAAGTGCTATCGTATCTATTATTTCTTGTAGTGATTGATTCAAGGAAATTAACTTCAGGGTTAATGTGGGGGAGCAGTAGTGAGGAGTATCAAGCAAAGTTGTATTGCTGACCCCACATTGGAAGCTGAGTATGTAGCTGCAAGTGAAGCAGCAAAAGAAGTAGTATGGTTTAAAAAGTTCCTAACTTATTTGGAAGTGGTTCCAAATATGCACTTGCCAGTCACCCTATATGGTGATAACAGTGGAGGAGTTGTAAACTCAAAAGAAAATTGAAGCCATAAACGTGGAAAGCGCATCGAGCTGAACTACCATCTGATCAGGGATATTGTACACAAAGGAGACATAGTTGTCACGCAGATAGCCTCACAAGACGACTTAGCTGATCCATTTACAAAGACTGTCTCGGCTAAAGTATTTGAGGGTCACCTAGTGGGACTAAGACTACGAGATACTTTCTATTAGAGCAAATGGGAGAAATAATAGGTCTCTGATGCCCTAGTTTATTGTATTTATACTTTTGTTTTTGTTCTTTCACTGTACTCAACAATGTATATATTTGTATATATTTATCCACTGGAGTTTTAGTCCAAGTGGGAGTATTGTTGGGTTGTATGTCCTAAAACTCGCAATTTATAAACTTAAACATATTCTATTATTGTTGGGTTTTATGTCCTAAAACACGTAGTTTGTAAAAAAATAAACATATTCTATAGTCAATAAACTTATTATTGATTCTATAAATTGCATACGTAAAAGTGTAAATCCAATAAACTAAGATCTATGGCTATTATATTAATACATGAACTTTATGTAGAGACATGGAGATGGATCAAGTTGGAGTAAATAGCTAAAATAGTCTATAGTACATGATTAAGGTTGGGTACCTTATTCTGGTAACACTATTGGATGCGGTCTACTCTGTAGTTGTTACAAGTTGTTGTAAAGATACCATAAATGATGTGATCACGATTCATTCATGTACTGACATGAGGAGCGGGGGTGTCCTATGCAATCAGTTTGCATGAGACCGGACCAAGAAATAAGTCACTCTTACTTTATAACATTGTTTACTATATAAGAATGACTATTGCACTTAGATGACCTAGGTAAGTCGATCTTAATCCTGAGCTAACTATGAACTTCTGTTTATTCAGGATTATCCTTAGATTTTAATAGGTGAAGGTTGGCTCAACGACCCCGGCTCAATAAGCCTCCCATTTCAAGGGTAAGATCGGGTAGATAGCTGAGGACATAGGGTGCAAAATGGAATTCACACCTACCCGATTTAGGGATAGGAGAAAGATGTTTCTCGTAAGTACTAAATCTAGGTCTTGAACAAGGGACCCCACCTTCTCACTGGGCTGAGAGGATCTGGTTTAGTGACTGGATCACAATCCAATTGTTCATTAGAGAATTAGTAGAAATTTAAGGAACAAGATGTAATCTTGGGGGTAAAACAAACAGTTGACCTAGCCATTATTACGAATAACCTGTGAAGGGTTAACTTACTAATCATTGTTATATCGAGTGGACATAATATATCTACAGTGAGGGGAGTGCAACTATGGACTTTAATGGACATAATATATCTACAGTTATTAAAGAAGTTGTACAAAGGTATGACTTAAAACCCTCTTATTATGGTATGAACATGCTTTATATACAGCCAAAATTAATGAATTAGAATGCTTATTGATCCTTGTTGCTTCTGCTGCATGCTGATATACTCCTTCAATTATCAATAAAGATGTTATTCAATATTACTTCAATAAAGGTTGGTTGTCATTGAATCTATAAATTGCGCTTATAAATTATTAATCCAATAAACTAAGATCCATGGCTACTATATGAATACTTGAACTTTAGGTTTATTGTCTTATTCTGATAACACTATCGGATGCCGCCCACGCTGTGGTTGTTACAATTTGTTGTAAGGAACTATAATCAAAGTGATCCTAATTCGTTTATGTATGGATATGAGGAGTGGGGGTGTCCTATGCAATGAGTTTGCGTGAGATCTAACTAAGAAATAAGTCACTCGTACTTTATAATGCTGTTTATTGTTTAAGACTGACTATTTGTCACACCCCGTTCTAGATTTTCCTTCTAACCTATAACGAAGCATGAAGACATTAAACATCACTTCTCTCTATGACATCTAACGTCCCAACTCTTAACATATCTTGTACTAAAGATCGAACCCAGACATCTAAACCCATTTCCAAAAATAATCTATGTTCATTAATAGAGTTTAGGAATTTGATTCAGTTTAAATCACAATACTGTTTAAAGAGATTTATAGACCAACGGTAAGGATGATTTTGAACAAAACCTCCCATGACATGTACCTCGCAAGTTCTAGCTGTTCTGGAATAATTTCATATACATGCACAAACAATACAATAGATGTTTTAATAACACTAGTGGCGTTTGACGGCTCAGCAAGCACAAGGAACTTGTCGCTACCTTGGGTAGGGAAAAACATAAAACATGGAAAGCATGAGCTAAAGCCCAGTGAGTGGTAATTTAGTATAAACATAAATTTTCTCTTTCCAAACATCAACAAATTATAAAAAAAATATTCTATAAATTGTTGGAAACGTATATAAGATTTATTAATAGCTCAAACTCGTATTAATCAAACAATGTCATGATCATATTTCATATAAATCACATTATAAAACATTCAAGCGACATCAGAAAACCACACCGACTCTGTACCCGAATACTCGTTTACAATGGCGGGTTACTCTGGACAAAGAATGCGCCCTGCGATGTAAACAAAATCACAAGGTCATACGTGCACACAGAGCTGCCTCAAGGCTAGGCATAGATACACACCATAGGCCCAGGTTACTCTGGACGCCCCAATATACTCTGGCCACATCTGACCCCGATGGTAGCTCCTTGATAGCCTGGGTGGTGCTACAGGTGCAGGTTCCTCTGGACTTACCGGTATACTCTGGCCACATCTGACCCCAGTAGCCCTCTGATCGTCTAAGTGATGCTACTAAAACACATTCAAGTAGCACGGGAAAATAACATCTCTTGGGTACAGAATTAGTAGTTTGAAACCACTCTCACAAACATTCAACATTTCTAAATTCAACATCAAGGGGTTTTCATATAAAACCATGCAAGTCACAATTGTGTAAACTCTGGTTCCAAACTACATTGGCATAAACCAAGCTCATATAAACCAATGAGAGTTCAGAAATTCCGATTTGAACATTTTCGAAATATTAGTCAAGTAAAACAGATCATGCCATCACATTTCATAAATCATAGCATATTATCATATATAATTACTTTCTATATCAAAAAATTCAAAAATAAACCACTCACTGTTAATCGGCTCCTCCTAATAATTTTGGTTTCTCCATCTCCTGTTTATCCTGAAATTATATTGATAATCCTCTAGTTATCCTTCACATGACCATAATCCAATTATTTGAACATTAATCTTTAAGTATAACCAATTTCACTTAAACTTTTGTCAAATCCCTAATTTGATCCAAGGTAGACTTTGCGTTGTAATTTGGTCCTTCAATTACTCTAAAATTAACTCAAGACCTTAAAATTAATCTTCAATATGAACTAGTTATATTCCAATTTTCCTTAATTTTTCTCATTAATCCTAATTAGGGTTTACTTCAAATTAACCCCTTAATCCACTTCATAGTTGACTTAGATCCCAATATCTTCTAATTTCAGGTTTAATGTATCATAACAATACCAATTGGATCCCTAATTATGCTTGAGAACACCTCAATTAACCTAAAATTGATTTTCCAGCTTTTAGGCGTCAAACCAGGAAAGTCAACTCTTTCTTCAACCTCCAGCCCAAAAATTTCCAGATTTGGCCTCTGTTTCTTTGGTGAGCGTTTCCGACTTAAATTCATCAGTTTTCGGCCATTTAAAGCTTAATTAACCTATACAAACCTTTTACCTATCCTCTTAATTAACTTACCTCAAAGTTTGGACGTCTGAGTTGTCCTAGAACTCCCGAAATCGACCAAACTCTCCACGGTGCCCCTGTTTTTCCTGCGCGAAGTTGCAGAAATTTTAGAGCTTAAAATCATAAATTTCAGCCAACAACGATCTGTTGATAGACCATAGAAGTCTAGAAGAACTTATAAGTAACTTACCTTTAAAGTTGGAGCTTCGAATTAGCCTCTAATGCCACGAATTTGTAAAACCCGAGCATTCTCTATTTTCACGATAAATCTATCGCCATTGTTTTTCTTCGTTTTCCTTACTTTTGCGGCCAAATTTCTTCAAATAAAGCCTCCTACGAGCTTCTTCTTTACTTCCTATTTAATTTGGTTGCATTTTGCCTAATTTGCCTTCACGTGAACGACCCTAATTTGGAAACAACTTTTTCATCTTCTTCGGTCGGCCAAACTAAAAAAAAATCGAAATTCCCTTTTTCTCTTCGTTTTTCAGCTTCAGTTTCCAGTTTAACACATGCCTAGATGATTAATCCTTAACCTCAAAGCCATCCAATAAGAAATTTCAATAGAAAGTACCTCAAATTTTCCAAAATCTCTCAAATTCTCTTTTTTTCCTCTTCCTCTCGGTTTTCATCATTTTCCCTTAATTTCCTTTAATTTCCAGCACGTTTATGCCCAATAAGCCTTAAACAATCCAAATTTACTTTTAAAACTCAAAAATTACCAAAATTTCACCACTTTTCAAAATGTTGACTTTTCTTCTACTTTGAAATTGACCATTTGACCGTTGACTTTGACAATTGACTTTCACCTATCCCGCATATGCAAAATTCATCATCGAATTTATTTTACATGCTTAACTAGGTCTGTTACCCCCAAATTATTCCTCAAATCCTTATTTCCTCTTCCTAAATGAAACAAACGTCAATCCAAATCTTTTTATTTTTAATTATAATCTTAACAAGAGATCCACATCAAACTTTATCTCGAGACCCGAGTTCAATCTCAACTATATGCTTCATAATATTTTAAGAAAGAGTAGAAAAAGAGAGGGCTTACACTATTTCTCTTAGATAATCTAGGTAACTCGATCTTAATCCTGAGCTAATTATGAACTCATGTTTATTCGGGATTATCTTTAGATTTGCATAGGTGAGGGTTGGTTCAACAGCGTTAGCTCAATAAGCCTCCTATTTCAGGGGTAAGACCTGGAAGATAGCTGGGGACATAGGGTTCATTAAGAAATTTACGCCTACCCAATTTAGAGATAACGAGAAAAGTTGTTCTCTTAAGTACTGAATCCAGGTCTTGAATAGGAGGCCTCACCCTCTCATTGGCCCGAAAGAGATCCGGTTTAGTGATTTGATCACAAACCAATTGTTCATTAGAGAATCAGTGAAACTTAAGGAGCAAGATGTAATATCGATAGTAAAACAGCATATTGACCTGGCCGTTATTACAAACCACCAGTGAAGGGTCTACTTACTGATTATGGTTAAATCAACTGGCCATAAATATATCTATAGTGAGGAGAGTGCAACTAACGAGCTATAGTGGTGTGACTTGGTAATTAAGGAATACTGATTAATTGGGTCTAAAGAGTTTTAGCCAATTAATCTTAAATCGTTGGAACTCATGATCTATAGGTTCATAAGGTCCTTTTACTAGCTCGTAAAATATACCTTGAATTATTGAATTGAATGAATATAGAATGATATCAATTTGAATTGTTCAAATTGAATTTCAGTTTGAAAATGTTCGAATTAAAATTAAGGTTTGAATCCTAAAAAGTTCAAATTCAAATTAAGGTTTATATTAAATTGTTTTTTTATTAATTAAATATGTTTAATTAATTAAAAATCAAATTAATTTCCATTTTCAATTCAATTTCAGAAACTATATTTTGAAATTTTTTTATTTAATTAATTGTGAATTATTTAATTTAGTTTTTAATTAATTTTAGAATTAATTAAATATAAAGGAATTGAAAATAAAAAAACCTTAGTAGTGTATCCACAATCTGTGAACGCATGAGGTGGTTTTATTCTGATACACGCACCTAGCACTCTTTTGAGTGAAGTTTGAGGTGGCTTTCAGCTGGATCTACATACCTACAATTAGAAGAAGATTAAAATTTTGCTGAAATATCTAGTTGAAGAGTTGAATTTTTTTTTCCTGAAAAAGCTCTTCTTACATAAAAAACCCACAGAAAGTCTCTTCAAAATTCACTCCAATTTTGAGTTCCACCATTCAAATTCAAAGCTGAGAATAGTAGAGAAGATCTCTTGGTGGTTCACTGAAGAGTTGGAGTTAGAATCACATGAAGAGAAGCTTGAAATTGGAAGAATTCATCAAAGGTATGTAGCTTAGAAACCGTTTTTTGAAGTTTCTATTTAAGCATTGTTTTAGAAATCAAATTAAATGTAATTAGAGTGCTTATTGATTTTGTTTGCTTCCGTTGCATGTTATCTTATCCTAACACTATAGTGGTATGTCTCAGTTGTTAATGAATATTGATTAAATTCAGGTTTAAGAGTTTAACCGATTAATTTTGAATTATTTGAGCTCATGATCTATAGGTTTATAAGGTCTCTCTACTAGCTCGTAAAAGATTAAACCTTGTATTAGAAAATTGAGCGAATTTCAAGTGTTCAAATTCGAAATTAGGGTTTGGAATTTGAAATATTCGATTTTATTTTTAGGGTTTGGATAACTATATTCAATATAATTAAACGTTTAAATTTATCTAAATTAAACGTAATCGGAGAGTTTAAAATATTTAAATATTTATTTAAATATTGAATACATGAATAAGATTCATGTTTGAATTAGGTGTTTTATTAATTTAATATTTGATATTAAACTATTTATTTAAATACATCAATTTTTATTTTTAAAATTCAATTTTTAGAATTGAATTTTATTTTCATCTAAATTAATTAGAATTATAAATTATAAATTAAAATTAAAATTTAATTTGAGTGGAAAAATCCAACATTGATTTTTAGTGGATTTTTCCACATTTCAACACCTAGGCCACTCACTTAGTGCTGATGGGAGCCTTAATTAGCTGAATAAGTTAGTGCTTGCACGATCTATCTTGATGAATAGTCCAGATTTCAGGAGATTACATTCATGCAATCTTATTTTCTGAGAATTTCAAGCGATAATTGTTTTCGCCTTCAAACTCTCTTAATCACACTCAATCCCCTTCAATTTTGAGTTTCCACCCCTCAATCCTAGGCTTATAATGGTAGAGAAGAGCCTCTTGGTGGTCTACTAGCGTTTTGAAGTTTCAATTTTATGGATTAAGGAAGGAGCAAGAGGAAATCAACAAAGGTATACACACATAAAATCCTATTTCTATTGAAACTATTTCTTTGCATGCTTTGAACTCAAATGAAGTGTAATTAGATTACCTAATGATTCTGTCTGCTTCCGTCTTATGCTTGTTCACTCAATCATGAAGGATATGCTACATGCCTGTGTACTGTAGTTCAAAGGAAGCTGGGATTCTAATCTACCATCGATAGAATTTGCCTACAATAACAGTTATCGTTACAGCATCGGAATAGCACTATATGAGGCATTCTATGGTAAAGGGTAGAAGTCCTTTATGCTAGGATGAAGTTGAAGAAAGGAAGTTATTGGGACAAAAACTAGTTCAAGCTGCTATTGAAAATGTGAAGCTGACCAAAGAGAAATTGAATACAGCTCGAGATAGACATAAGAGTTATGCAGATAAACGATGTAGGGATTTAGAATTTGAGGTTGGTGATAGGGTCTTCCTCAAATTATCTCCATGGAAAGGTGTCCTACATTTTGGAAGGAAAGGGACACTGAGCCTGAGATACATCGAACCTTATGAGATTCTGGAACGCATAGGACCATCAGCCTATCAGTTATCACTACCTATGAGGTTATCTAAATATCATAATGGCTTTCATGTATCCTTCTTAAGGAAATATGTCCCAGATTAATGCATGTTTTTGGGTCTCAACCCATGCAGCTAAAGGACAACTTATCATATGAGGACGAGCCTTTGTGGATATTAGACAAGAAGGAGTAGGTGTTATGAAACAAGACGATACTGCTGGTTAAAACACTGTGGAGAAACTACATAGTAGAAGAAACAACTTGGGAGGGTGAAGATCGGATGAAAACCAAGTAGCCACATCTATTCTCCTGATGACGTTCACTGAATTTCAAGTACAAAATTTCAATAAGGTAGTCATAACTTGTAAGCATTAAATCTTTGTTATTTTACTAATTTTTTTTTATTTTACTTAAGCTTAAGTTAGATTTAAATAACTCATTAGGGATTTGCATGAATTAAAGTGAACTCTGTGAAATTAAGGATGCAACTTGAGTAAATTTTAGTCAAAGTGTTGAATATGAAAATAAAAAGGGAATTTTTTAAAGGATATTATTACTTTTCAAGGAGAACTAATGCCAAATATGAAATGTAGGGGAAAGAAGTTAAACTATGTGAAGGAAATTACCTAAGGATTGTAAATATAGAAAGGGAATGAAAGAGGTGTGAGACCCGGGAGGCATAGAGTTAGAAGTTTTCAAAATTATTTAGGGAATTTGAGTAAGAATTGTATAATGTTAAGTAATTTCTTTTATATGAATTTCAAGATAACGAATGAGGATGAGATAAACAAGATTTAGTTGGTTGAAAAGTTGGAGGAGGAGCTGGCAAGAAATTAAGTGAGGCAAGGGATGTGTTGTTGGTTGCATATAAAAAAGGAGGTAGAATTGGCCAGTGTTCACAACTCACTTTTGAAAACCGAGAATTTCTTCAGCCAAATCTCATAAAGATCAAAGAAGTAGAAGATGGAGGAAAACAATGGTGAATCTTGATCGAAAGGTTGGTGAAAATCAAAGGAAACCAAAAGCTGGTCTAAAATTCGGGCAAACCCGAGTATGGTGAAGATATGAGTTGATTTTTGGCCGGTGAAGAGGACTCAAAGGCTCAAAATCAAAGGTTAGTTGCTTTAAAGGTTATTTAAGAGTTTTATGGAAGAAACTTTTGTTCAATTCGGCTAGAAATGGAGAATTTTGTGATGAAAATGCAATTGGAAACAAGGGTCTGATCAAGGGGCTATCGGTTGAAAGTTGAAGAAGACTAGCTTGTTGGAGCCTGTGGACACATCGTTGGGCAATCGATACCTCACGCACACCCATGCATTGACATATGTGCGCCAACCATGCACTCCACACCCTTTCTGCATTCAGCAGCGTCTGTCCCCTCATCCTTTGCCTTCAACAATGTTTGTCCATGCATTCCTTGTGTTCGACACTCAGTGCACAGACCTTGCGCTCAGTAGCACCTTACGCCTAATGCATTGCAGCGTGTTGTCTAGCACCCATAAGCCTGCCCTTATGCACGTGTCCCAACGCCCACACCCTAACCTTTTGTTTCAAAATGTTCAAGAAAATACCAGATGAAACCAAATGAAAAATAAGGAAGTCAAAGATTAAGAAAGAAAAACATGAGGGAACTGTAATGGTTGAATCCTAAGAAGGGTTCTATATTCATTCATAATGTCATAGTCTTCTATTATTATGAGCTAATACACATTAAAAAACAAGCATTCAACATCAAAAGAAATATAACTCTCAACTTGATCATCATGATCAAGCAAAAGTCACTTAGTATTTTTCCCTCACACTTCTTCTTACTCGTCAAATTATAGCCATAAATGGCTAAAAGGTATTAGATATATAGTGGGATTCGAAATAAGATTTCCATGTGCTGAAGAACGAAATCCACAACAAACATTGAGCAATCGAAGCTTCTATGTCAGATGTACATTCAGTCAGTCATTCGGTCTTCATAACTCATAGTGGTAGATTGAACACACTTAGATATTATGCCCACTAATTCTACTACTCTAAAATTAATTTTAAATCTAAAACGTTTTTTTTTAATTTTCTTATAAATAGACGACAAAGAGTTTGATTTTAGAGATAGATTTATTTCTCCCTATTTTCCATCTCTTCGATTTTCTCCAAGCAAAAGTTTTTTCTTGTTTCCAAGACTTTTCTGACGAGCGCTCGTCTGTCAACAGTGTTATGTTAACCTTAGGGAGAAATCGGTGTGAGATGATTAACACTACATAGATCTGTAACGATCAAATGATTTTAAAACAATAGGTTTGTAACTGTCATGCACTTTTATTGAAACATTAGATATGTAATCGTTTACTGGTTACAAGATCTGTAACCATCAAAACGACAAGTCATTCCCAACAACGCTACAACTTCAAACCTAAAAGATCACATAAAACATGATTTTGATGCAGTAGAATATAACAGATTTTTTTTAATTTTCTTTTGAATGTAACGATCAGTGTATCCCCTAAGTAAAAATGAATTTTTTTTTTTAACTAGGATTATCACAAATTTTTTTTTTGAAAAATAATATTTTGATTTAAATTAATTTGTGAAATTATGAAGATATCAAATCATACAAATAATATGTGTTTTAAACTAAGATATGATTATCACGAAATTTTTAGAAAAAATAAATAAATATTTTGGTTTTTGAATTAAAGATTAAAATTAGGAGGACAATCAAATCATTCAAATGAAAATAATGCCAAAAAGAAAAAAAAATTAAAAGATGGTTATGACGAAATTAAAAAGAAAAATATTTTGCCTTTAAGTTAAAATTTGAAATTAAGAGATAATCAAATAGTCCAAATAAAATATTTATTATATTTAACCCTCTAATAACATTCATATATTTTTCATCAAATACAACTAAAGTATGTATTTTTAACATGATAAAACATGTGCACGTTCAACTAGTTTATTACTAGTATTTTATATCTCTTTTCCGAAAATATAGTGACTCCACTAAATATAGGATATTTGTAATATATAGTAGAATAAGCGAAAAAATCTAAAAATATATTACATCTTTAAAATATTTGTAAATATGAATGAGTTGGCTAGTCAATCTTTAAATTTTTTTAATTTTCAATTTCGCCCTCCATTGTTTATCTTGTTGTACATTTTTTTTGTAGTCTTTTTTTTCTCCTCTTTGATTTTTGCTTCTTTCCTCCAATTTTTTTCATATATTCCTTTTCTTTTGAGAGCTTTTAATTTGAGAAAACTGAGGAGAAGCAAGAAAAATGGAGGCTAGGCATGAGATTTTTAGTCTTTTACTAGTTTTTTGATCTATATATGCAATTATTTTATCCTTGTACTATATATTCTACTATTTTGGGCTTGAATTCTATTTATGCAACTAGCCCTTAAATATAAATTTTTGAAAAAAGGAAAACAAAATATATTTTAAATTTTAGTTAAAAGTTATCGTATTAAAAGTACATGTTTTTCTTACAATTTCAATATTATTGGGTTTTCGATAATTTCTACGAACAGACTATTGGTTGTTTACATTATTTAGACGAAGCTTCGGAATATTTTATTATTTTTTTTATATTTTTAAGAAGAAAAACTTGTGTAACGACCCGACCCCCCAGGACTTAAGTTAGGCCATTACTAAAATACATGCATGCATGACACTTAAAACGACACTCCTTTATGTTGAAATAAATGCTAAATAGATAAGGAAGTTCAAAAGTTCTTTATTAAATACAAACGTCGAAAACAAGATTAGGGTACCCATAAATCATAAAGATTAATAAATAAATATGATAAACAATTCTTACTAATAAGTTTCGAACAACAAAACTAACATTAAGAGAAATATGAAAAGAACTTTAAATCTCGTTATGCAGAAGCATAAAAACTAGTCCTAGTGGCTCGATCACGAATTTCGTTTGTCCATCGCCGGTGCATCTCTACCCTTACCTGAAACAACAACATGAGAAAGAATGAGTATAAAATACTCAGTAAGTAACCCCACTACTGGGGTCAGGCTGGGTATCTATATCCTCTAGATACCCGCCTATGGCACATATACACATGAAACAAGGAGACTAAGTTCTATCCTACTGTAGTTAAGCATGCCCCCTACCTCTGATGAATCCCGAAGGAGACACAAACTGGTGAATCCCGAAGGAAACACAAACTGGTGAATACCGAAGGAAACACAAAATCTAATGGGTATCTAACTAATGAGTAAGGATAGTCACATGGTCTCAACATCAAAATCATCATCGTACGAATCTATGACATACATGTAATCCTCGATACCATGACTCTACCACATACACATATACATCAACAACATGTTCTACAACATTCATGTATATCTTAACATCATAGTTCTACAACATACATGTATGCTTCAACATCATCAGGTCATATACAATTATATGGAAACACATACCATCTCATACTAGCATTCAAGTATCTATGTGTATATTTAAACAATTCAGATCTCGTGCCAGAACATACTTTGATTCAGATCATACTATAATTTATCATGCTAACATTTTCCATAACATACACTTATCATACTAGCATACAACTAAAGCCTGGCCCATGGGCAGTTCCAGTAGTAGGATTACTTACCTCAAATAAAGTCCAAAAGTTAAGTCAAGTGAACAAACTCCTTTTTAGCCCTCCAGAACTTTGGAATGAGATCCTAGAATATGGACAAAAATCGATCTTAGCCTTTAATCCCAATTTTTAATCATGAAATTATTCCTAAATTACCAGCACAACTTACCCAATAGTGGTTTGACCAAGATCACCTCAAAGTTCTAACACCAAAATTTTGTTGGAATCATACTCAAGTCGTTCGTGTCTAAATTCAAAACTTCTCTAAACTTAAATCTAAAGCCCAAAGTGTAGTTTGTTCCAAATTGTCTTTCTCTCAAATGCCTTAATCTAAGAAATTCAATAATAATGGTTAGAACCTCAAACAAATTCCAGCAACAACATTTTAATTCAAAACTTCCAAGGCTTAATATACTTACAAAAATGTTGCTTGGTCCAAAATTAGTTTCAAACTCAAATCCCTTTGCAAACCCAACATAATCCTACACCATGCCTGGCAACACACTTCGACCTTAAAAATTCATTCACTGCTTGAATCTATGGCCCAAACATAATGGGTGTTAACAATTTTAGCCAAAGCCAATTGAGTAACCAAGATCTTTAAGAAAAAATTCTAAAAGACTCATATCTTACCCAAAATTTCACCACAAGCCAAAATCTGACGAACGCGACGAAGGGAGGCAGTGACTGGCGAAGATCGACGGCTAGGCTGGCAGCATGACGAGACTCAGATGGCTCCTCCGGCTGGCGAGCAGTGCGATTCCGATGACGGCTCTCTAGCTGGGCGAGCGGGGCGAGCTCGGGTTTGGGCAGTGAGGGAGGCAGCGGCGAGATGGGTTTGGGTAGTGAGGGAGGCAGCTGCGAGATTGGGTTTGGGCAGTAAGGGAGGTGACAACGACATGGGTTTGGGCAATGAGGGAGGTGGCGACGAGATGGGTTTGGCTCGTGCGGCGAAGGAGGGTTGTGACCGGTAGGAGAAAAAATTGGGGGAGAGGGTTTCGTGCGTGAGGGAGAAGGGATGGGTTTTCTTTTTATTTTATAATAATAATAATAATAACTAAAAAGGAAATAATATAATTACATTTAAATCATTTCCTTAATCCACTTTATACTATTTATTTCCTTTTTTTTTCAAAAGAAAATTAATTCCTGCCATTAATTTTCAAATTAAAATTCAAAAATTGAATAATTTTCACATCAACACTTAAATTCCCGCACTTATACTTCAAGTCCAAAATTCCAAAAATGCCCTCCAACTAAGGACAATTACTGAATTTCCAAATAATAAAGTTACTGAAAATTACATTATTATTAAATAAAATGTGTGGGGTGTTACATTTTTCCACCCTAAAAGAACTTTCATCCTCTAAAGTTCATCCTTGAAAAAGCTCTGGGTACTGGGCCTTCATCTCATCCTCTCGCTCCTAGGTGGCTTCCCTGAACTGGTGATTCTGCCACAAGACTTTCACAAAAGCAACTTCCTAATGGCGCAATGTTTTTACCTCTCTGGCGAGGATCTCTATGGGCTTCTCCTCATAGCTCAAGTTGTCATTTAACTGTAAGGGCTCGTAGTCAACTACATGGGATGGGTCTGTCACATACTTCCTTAACATCGAAACATGAAAGACATTATGAACTGAAGACAGTGTTGGGGGCAAAGCCAAATGGTAAGCTACAGGGCCAACTTGTTTCAGGACCTCGAAAGGTCTAATGAATCTCTGACTCAAGTTTCGCTTCCTGCCAAACCTTAGAATACCTTTAATGGGTGCCACTTTTAAGAACACTTTCACACCAGTCTCAAATTCCAGGTCTTTACGTCTTACATCAGCATAGCTCTTCTTTCTGCTCTGGGCTATTTACATATGAGCCCTCATCTTCTGTATTGCCTCATTCGTGGTCTACACCAATTCAGGTCCTAACAATCTCCTCTCTCCTACCTCATCCCAACACACAAGGGACCTGCAACCCTTCTCATATAGGGCCTTAAAGGGTGACATCCCAATAGTGGACTGGTAGCTGTTATTATAAGCAAACTTCATTAAGTGCAAGTGAGCATCCCAGCTTCCTGAAAACTCTATGGCACAGGCACACAACATGTCTTCCAGTATCTGATTCAATCTCTCTGTCTGCCCATCAGCCTGAGGGTGGAAAGCTGTACTAAAGTCTAACCGGGTCCCCGAAAGCTGCCTGGAGACTTTTCCAGAAGTTAGACATGAAAGGAGGGCCTCTGTCTGACACAATGGACACGGGCACTCCATGCAATCTTATCACCTCCTTCATGTATAACTGTGCCCATTTATTCACTAAAAAGGTGGGCTTTCCAAGTATGAAATGTGCTAACTTTGTAAGTCTGTCTACAACGACCCATATCACAGTGAAACCTTTGACTGTCCGAGGCAACCCCACGATGAAGTCCATAGACACATGCTCCCACTTCCATTCTGGTACACTCAATGGCTCTAACAAGCCTGCTTGCTTCTGCCTCAAGGCTTTCATCTGTTGGCACACCAAACACTTACTGATGAACTATGTAACCTTTCTTTTCATATCATTCTGCCAGTAGTAACGTTTCAGGTCCTGTACATCTTGGTCCTGCCCGGGTGAATCGAAAATAAGGAACTATGAGCCTCTGAGAATAACTCATCTTTAATATCACTAACTGCTAGAATGCACAGACTCCCTTGATAAAGGAGGCCACCTTCTGCTGAAACTGAGAATTCGCCATTCGGGCCTGACTCTACCCTATAAACTCTCTCTTCCAGATAAGGGTCATCTCGCTGTGCATCACTAATCTTCTGCCTTAGACATGGTCGCACCGACAACTGTGCTAACTGTGCTGTGACCATTCCCACAACCACTACAATCTCTGCCGTCTCCATATCCCTGCACAAGTGAGTCTGTCTGGTAATGAGGGCTGTTGAATGGGCCACTTTCCTACTTAAAGCATCTGCCACTATGTTTGCTTTTCCTGAGTGGTACAAAATTTCACAGACATAATCCTTCACCAGTTCCAACCACCTTCTTTGCCTCGTGTTTAACTTTTTCTGAGTGAAAAAGTACTTCAAACTTTTGTGGTCGGTGAAGATCTATATCTTCTCTCCATATAAGTAATATCTCTAGATTTTAAGAGCAAAAACCACTGCTGCTAACTCTAAGTCATGTGTGGGATAATTCAGTTCATGCTTCTTCAGCTGACGTGAAGCGTAAGCAACTACTCTACCATGCTGCATCAATACGCATCCCAACCCCTTCTTGAACGCATCACTGTAAATGACAAAACCACCTGATCCATCTAGTACTATAAGAACTGGGGCTGAAACCAGCCTCTACATTAGGTCCTGGAAGCTATTTTCACAAGCCTCATTCCAAACAAATGTTACTTTCTTCCGGGTCAACTGAGTTAATAGGGCGGCTATGCGAGAGAAGTCCTTTACAAATCGTCTATAGTAGCCTACTAACCCCAGGAAACTGCGCACCTCACTCACTGTGGTTGGACGAGCCTAACTCGTAACTGCCTCAACCTTTTCTGGATCCACAGAGACACCTTCCTTCGATATTACATGCCCTAGGAAGGACACCTGTTTCAACCAAAATTCACATTTAGAAAACGTAGCATATAACTTATTGGCCCTGAACGTCTCCAACACTTTTTCGCAAATGCTTCTCATGCTCGACCTCTGTTATGGAATAAATCAAGATGTCATCAATAAAAACAATCACGAAAGTTTCGAGGAATTCCTTGAACACCCTATTCATTAGTTCCATGGACACTGCTGGTGCATTTGTTACACCGAATGACATCACTATGAACTCATAATGTCCATACCTCGAACGGAAAGCTGTCTTGGGTATGTCACTGTCTTTTATTCTCAGCTGGTGGTATCCTGACTAGAGATCAATCTTAGAGAATACTATAGCTCCCTGTAACTGGTCAAACAATTCATCGATCTTGGGAAGGGGATACTTGTTCTTGACGGTCACCTTGTTCAGCTCTCTATAATCAATGCACAAACGTAACGATCCATCATTCTTTTTGACAAACAAAACAGGTGCACCCCATGGTGACACGCTAGGGCATATGAAACCCTTGTCCAACAACTCCTGCAATTGGACCTTCAGTTCCTTCAACTCTGCTGGGGCCATCCTGTATGGAGCCTTTGAAATAGGGGTTGTGCCTGGCTCCAATTCAATGGCAACATCTATCTCCTGCTGCGGGGGCAGTCTGGGAAGATCTTCTGGAAAAAACGTTTGGAAAATACCTCACTAATGGCTCCAAAGTCAAGATGACTTCATTCTCTCTGGTGTCCACCACACTGGCCATAAAGCCCTAGGCTCCTTGGTTGAATAGTCTACTGGCCTTCAATGCGGATACCACTTTGGGTAGGACTATGGTCCCAACCCCTTTAAACTTAAAACTAGGAAGTTGAGTCTATCATAAGTATAAATTAAAACTAGAGAAAGGAAAAGGGAAAAATGGGTAAGTTAAAACCAAAGCGGCGTCGAAAAAAAAAAAGGGTTACCTACGATATAGAAGTCGGGTAGTACTAGAAATTGGTCTAGGTCTGAACCTAAAAAGGATAAATATAATGATGTATAGTAGGAAAGTCTGAAATGAATAACGAAGGATTAGGTAGGGTTAGGAAAAGAAGTAAAGGATAATTGGTGGACATAGGAAATCTCGAGGAAAGGAAAAAGGGAATAAAAATATTAGTAGATAGTAACCTGAATAATGTCCACTATAGGAAATGGATCCGAGCAAAAAGACCTGATGGTGGTACGACTCTTGGAAGCAAGAAGAAAACCGCGACGTTAACTCAGGGGAAATCCTTGAAATGTCTGAACATAGTGTGAATAATAATATCGAACAACCCACTTCGATGACTAATACAAAGTTAATGGAATCTCGAAATAATAAGGATTTCCAAGATGTGGCAAGGATCATAGCGGTCCATGCTTGATGGGGACCGGAATCTATTATGGATGTGTTGGATGTGTTGGATGATGGATGCATTGGATGCATTGGATGATAGATGCGTTGGACGCGATGATGCGATGGATGTGGCAGTACAATACTATGTGTTGGTAATGCACTATGCGTAGGTGATGTGCTATGCGTTGGTGATGTGCTATGCAGTGGTGATGTGCTATGTGTAGGTGATGTGCTATACGTTGGTGATGCGCTATGCATTGGTGGTGTGCTATGCGTTGGTGATGTACTATGTGTTGGTAATGTGCTATGTGTTGCACATCTAAGGGTTTGTGGGTACATAGGACAAGCTAGTAGTATGCATTGAAGGAGTGTTGGCCATTATCCTAGTTGAGCACATAGAGCAAAGGTAAGCCATACATATACGGCAAAAGATGAGCTTGCGAGCATCTAGCATTTGTGACTAAGTTGCATTAATTAGATGCACAAGGTAAAAGTGAATGGATGCATATCGCCAGTTGATGGTGCCCGGACATAGGTAGGTTGTGGCAATTGGATGGGCACATTTGTAGTTAACGCATATGTGGTTGGATGAATGCATATGAAGGACAAACGCATATGGAAGATGGACGCATTCAAGGACGTCATCCAGACATGTGGCTAGTTAGGAGGAAATCTTAAGCCTTAAGCAAATTAGGTGGATGCATAAGAAGACATGTAAAAGTTGAGGGCTACGCGTTGGTGAAAGGAGAGCAAGACACCTTGGGTTACGCTGATGCAAGATTGCATTGGTGGTGTAAGAAAGAGACACTTGGACATGTGGCAAAGTAGGAGGTGTCGGCCGTGGAGCGATCTTGGACGCCTATAAATAGGGCCAAGGACTTTAATGAGAACTCAAATTCTCTTCAAAGGACGTCCCTTCACACATGAGTCCTTTTTGACCTTACACTTAGCCAAATTTCACCAATTAAAGCTTAACTCAAAACTACTCGAGGAAACTCTATTCAACACTTTGAAATTTCCTTCACTTCAACACAGGATTTAACTTTCACTTAGTTAATTCCTTTTAACACCTACTTAAGTAGGGAAAATGGAAATTCGGGTTTGACATTTACTTCCCCCTTAAGAAAATTTCATCCTCGAAATTTACTCGAACTAACTCTGGTTTAAGGTTTCATAACAACCACTGTTGCAAACTCATATAACCTTGTCTATTACCACACTTCCACTGCGCTATTCTGATATCAACTTCCTTAGTTTGTCCAACGATACCTCATTTAGCCATCTCTAAGCTAGATGTTAAACCAAACTATCTACAACATAATCATTTCTATCTCAAACACTAAATGAGAATAACTTATATTCATACTTACCTTCCTCGGTAGATCTTCGGTAGCGTTGTCAGTTCGAGCTCCGGTTGGCTGCTAGGTCATGCCACTTCCGCTATTCCTCTTAGTCTCAGTTTGACTAATATAATTCTAGAACAATTTTAACATTTACCTTTTATCTAATTGAGATTAAAAACATTGACATGTCTACAATAACCATACAAATTTCTATACATGTAGTCTAATTTTCCTACAATTTTTCTATTACACAGTCCGAGCCATGCCTTGAAAGATTACCAAGTTCCTGGTGTTTGGTGGTTGAATGACTCTTCCATGAACGTTCCGCTTCACAACCTGGGGGGGGGGATAGAAGGAAAACATTTGAAAAAGTGTGAGCTAATAAGGCTAGTGAGTGGTGCCTTTTAAAATAAAAATAGCTTTAATTACAAAAACATATTTTTGGGAAATCATAACATAATCAACAATCACATTATAACCTTTGCATACACATTTGTAACCTTAATCAAGCATTTTCCACCAATCACATGCTATTCTTAACATGTCCACAATATGAATATAATAATGATAAATAACTTTCATGGAAACTTTTCTATACCCCATTTTCCTGCCAATGTGCACATCGACAACTCTTTCCCGCTAACTATGCTTAGGTAGCTTGACAATATTTCCTGTTGGTCGTCATTGACTATCATTTCCCGCCGACTGAAGCCGACTATATTTTCCTGCCAAGTACCCTTTTAAGCATGCTAACTATATATTCCAGGCATAATCTCAGTTTCCTTAGTAATTATACAGACAATATCATGGCAAGCATAATAACATTACAATCATGCATCTTGTTCATACATATGCATTTATACATACAACAATGCATAAATCTTAATAACCACTCACCATTTGCAAGGTTTCCTATTGGAACTTACTTTGAGAGTATTTCCCTGAGATTTCCTCTATTTCAATGAAAATTAAAAAATTTATACTATTATATCATTAAATAATGTCACAACAGTCAAAATACCTTTTTATATTAAAACACCAGCTTACCCTACTCAAAAATTTTGTGAAAACCCCAAAATAAGCCCTTAAGAGGTTATTTTAGCCGTGGCTCGTGCGTGCAAGGATGCTGGCAGGCAGCTACGGCATCCAACCTTGTGCAGGAGGCGTGCTTGCTGCATTGCATAGATGGCCACAGCGTCACGGTCGACGCGTTGGGCCGATGCCGACTGATGGTTACGGTTGATGCGTTGGACTGGCACACTGTGTTGCACTGAGGACCGCAGCATTACGATGGATGCGTTAGCGGGGGCGAGCTTATGCGTCCGTGCGATCCTTCAAGTTTATCAACGCAACTTTGACTCCTTTGAACTCTAATTATTTTGGTAGCCTGAGTACGTAAGCTTAATAATCTAAATAGGCTTTTAACACCAAGATTTTTGAAATGGCACGAGTGGATTGTTCACGCCCGACCCTTCTATTTATAGCTACCCTGAGCTTTCCCCCTTGTGACAACTCAACCTACAGATGTCTCCTCTTTAAGCTCCCAACACTAAATCCCATCTAGCAATGCTTTGAGTTGTATTAATCTTGGTTTGCTAGCAAAATTATTTACTTTGCATGTAATCTCTAGCTTACACCTCCTGCTTAAGTTGATAAGAGTCATTTTTGCATGAAATATCCTTTCGCCACCTCATTTACTTAGTTCCTACGAATGTTTATCCATATAATTTAGTATGCCTATGGACAGATCTCTTGGATGGTGCCACCTTTTCTTGAGGTATTTGTCAATGCAACCTTTGATCATCGCATCCTTGGCCGTCTACTTTGAAGTAATAAGCCCATCAATTTCCAACGACGCATAACCTTGTAGTATGCTATAGTGTTGCCATGCATCGTAGACACATGCCTTCGATAATCGGTGTATTATGCATTGCTGCACATCATCAACGTATGCCTTTGACAATCGTTGTCGTGCATCGTCCACGCATGCCTTCGACAATCGGCGTATACTCCCATTGCCGCAAGCCTCATTCGCCGCACGCCTTGGTCCGTATCGACGCATGCTTCCAACTCCGCGTGCCTTTGCGTCAGTGCATACCCTTGCATCAACTACTCACGTGTGCAAGCCTACGGCCGCATCCCTTGCATCCAATAATCAGTGCAATTTGGAGCCAGCCATCCACGCATCCTAAGGGCCAGCCATCCACATATTCTTTTTGTTCAGCGCACTTAGGCCCCCACATGCGCTGTAGTCAAAACATTTGTTTTTCTTGGCCACCTTTTGAACCTCTAGAAACTTAGCACTAACACATAACCAATACCATCCCAATATTCACCATTTTTTCTTGATTCAATACATATTTCTTTTAGTAATATTTCTTTACAAGATTAGTTACTTCTTCGTACAACATTTTACTACTTAGAATTTTTTCTTAGTAACCTACTACCCTGGATTTAGGATTAGGGTCTTACATTTACCACACCCTTAAATATAATTTCGTCCTCGAAATTAAACGAATCTTATTTTACAACCAAATTTTTATTAATTGATTTGCTTAATATAGTTTTATAACATAATAGCTTGTATCCTAGTCCTTTAGAATTTTCTCTTTTCCCTTTCCCACGTCTGGTACATCTTCCTCCCTAGCTTGAGCTAACCCATATAATTGTCCCAACGTCATTTTTTATGTTTCCTCTTTTCTTCCTCCAACAATCCGTCCTCCCTTAACACTTGTTGGTTTCATTCCCAGGTTGTTAATAGGTGAAGGTTGGCTCAATGAACCCCGGCTCAATAAGCCTTCCATTTCAGGGGTAAGATCGGGTAGATAGCTGGGGACATAGGGTGCAAGACGGAATTCACACCTACCTGATTTAGGGATAGGAGAAAGATGTTTGTCTTAAGTACTAATCTAGGTCTTGAACAAGGGGGGCCACCCTCTCACTAGGCTGAGGGGGATCTGGTTTAGTGACTGGATCACAAACCAATTGTTCATTAGAGGATCAGTTGGAACTTAAGGAACAAGATCTAATCTTGGGGGTAAAAACGACATTTGACCCAGCCATTATTACGAACAACCTGTGAAGGGTTAACTTAATAATCATGGTTATATCGAGTGGGCATAATATATCTACAGTGAGGGGAGTGCAATTATAGACTTTAATGGACATAATATATCTACAGTTATTAAAGAAGTTGTACAAAGTTATGACTTGAAACCCTCTTATTATTGTATGAACATGCTTTATATACAGCCAAAATTAATGAATTAGAATGCTTATTCATCCTTATTGCTTCCACTGCATGCTAATATACTCCTTCAATTATCAATAAATATGTTATTCGACATTACTTCAATAAAGTTGTCATTGAATCTATAAATTGCGCTTATAAATTCTTAATCCAATAAACTAAGATCCATGGCTACTATATGAATACTTGAATTTAGGTTGGGTGTCTTATTCTAATAACACTATCGGATGCCGCCCACACTGTAGTTGTTACAATTTGTTGTAAGATACTATAAACAAAGTTATCCTTATTCGTTTATGTATGGATATGAGGAGTAGGGGCATCCTATGCAATGTTTTGCATAAGATCGAACCAAGAAATAAGTTAGTCGTACTTTATAACGTTGTTTATTGTTTAAGACTGACTATATGTCATACTTCGTTCTAGATTTTCCTTCTAACCTAGAACGAATCATGAATACATTAAACATCACTTCTCTCTATGACATCTAACGCCCCAACTCTTAACATATCCTGTACTAAAGATCAAACCCAGACATCTAAACCCATTTCCAAAAATAATCTATGTTCATTAACAGAGTTTAGGAATTTGATTCAGTTTAAATCACAATACTGTTCAAAGAGATTTACAAACCAAAGGTAAGGATTATTTTGAACAAAACCTCCCATGACATATACCTCCAAGTTCTAGCTGTTCTGGAATACTTTCAAATACATGCATTATAAAACATTCAGGCTTAAATTTTCTCTTTCCAAACATCAATGAATTATAAAAAAAACATTCTATAAATTGTTGGAAAGGTATATAAGATTAGTTAATAGCTCAAACTCGTATTACTCAAACAATGGCATGATCATATTTCATATAAATCACATTATAAGACATTCAAGCGTCATCAGAAAATCACACCAACTTTATACCCGAATACTCGTTTACAATGGCAGGTTACTCTGGATAAAGAATGTCCCCCGCGATGTAAACAAAATCACAAGGTCATACGTGTACGCAGAGCTGCCTCAAGACTAGGCATAGATACACACCACAGGCTCAGGTTACTCTAGACTCCCCGGTATACTCTAGCCACATTTGACCCTAGTGGTAGCCCCCTGATAGCCTGGGTGGCGCTACTTGAATATATACTCTGGCCACATCTGACCCCGGTAGCCCCCTGATCGCCTGAGCGATGCTACTGAAACACATTCAAGTAGCACGGGAAAATAACCATCTCTTGGGTATAGAATTAGTAGTTTGAAACCACTTTCACAAACATTCAGCATTTTTAAATTCAACATCAAGAGGTTTTCATATAAAAGCATACAAGTCACAATTGTGTAAACTATGGTTTCAGACTACATTGTCATAAACCAAGCTCATATAAACTAATGAGAGTTCAAAAATCTTGATTTAAACATTTTTGAAATATTAGTCAAGTAAAACAGATCATGCCATCACATTTCATAAATCATAGCATACTATCATTTATAATTACTTTCTATATCAAAACATTAAAAAATAAACCACTCACTGTTAATCGGCTCCTCCTAATAATGTTGGTTTCTCCATCTCTCGTTTATGCTTAAATTATATTGATAATCCTCTTGTCATCCTTCACATGACCATAATCCAATTATTAGAAAATTAATCTTCAAGTATAACCAATTTCACTTAAACTTTTGCCAAATCCCTAATTTGATCCAAGGTAGACTTTGCTTTGTAATTTGTTCCTTCAATTACTCTAAAATTAACTCAAGACCTTAAAATTAATCTTCAATATGAACTGATTCTAATCCAATTTTCCTTAATTTTTCTCATTAATCCTAATTAGGGTTTACTTCAAATTAACCCCTTAATCAACTTCATAGTTGACTTCGATCCCAATATCTTCTAATTTCAGGTTTAAGGTATCATAACAATACCAATTGGATCCCTAATTATTCTTGAGAACACCTGAATTAACCTAAAATCGATTAACTTACCTATCCTCTTAATTAACTCACCTTAAAGTTTTGACGTCCAAATTGCCCTAGAACTCCCGGAATCGAGCAAACTCTCCACAGTGCCCCTGTTTTTTTGGCGCGAAGTTGCAAAAATTTTAGAGCTTAAAATCATAAATTCCAACCAATAACGATCCACTTAAAGACAATAGAACTCTAGAAGGACCTTATAAGTAACTTACCTTTAAAGTTGGAGCTTCAAATTGGCCTCTAACGCCACGAATTTGCTAAAAACCCGAGCATCCTACGAGCTTGTTCTTTACTACCTATTTAATTTAGTTGCATTTTGCCTAATTTTCCTTCACATCAACGGCCCTAATTCGGAAACAACTTTTTCCTCTTCTTTGGTCAGCCAAACTAAAACAAAATCGAAATTCCCTTTTTCTCTTCGTTTTCCAGCTTCAGTTTCTGGTTTAACATGTGCTCAGATGATTAATTCTTAACCTCAAAGCCATCCAATAAGAAATTTCAATAGAAAATACCTCAAATTTTCCAAAATCTCTCAAATTCTCTTTTTTCCTCTTCCTCTCGGTTCTCATCATTTCCCCTTAATTTCCTTTAATTTCCAGCACATTTTTGCACAGTGAGTCTTAAACAAGCCAAATTTACTTTTAAATCTCGGAAATTACCAAAATTTCACCACTTTTCAAATGTTGACTTTTCTTCTACTTTGACTTTGACCATTTGACCGTTGACTTTTACAATTGACTTTGACCTATCCCGCACATGCCAAATGCATCATCGAATTTACTTTACATACTTAACTAGGTTCGTTACCTTCAAATTATTCCTCGAATCCTTATTTCCTCTTCCTAAATGAAACAAACGTCAATCCAAATATTTTTATTTTTAATTATAATCTTAACAAGAGATCCACATCAAACTTTATCTTGAGTCCCCGAGTTCAATCTCAACTATATGTTTCATAATATTTTAAGAAAGAGTAGAAGAAGAGAGGGCTTACACTATTTCTCTTAGATGATCTAGGTAACTCGATCTTATCCTGAGCAAATTATGAACTCCTATTTATTCGGGATTATCCTTAGATTTGCATAGATGAGGGTTGGCTCAACAATGTCAGCTCAATATGCTTCCTATTTCAGGGGTAAGACCTGTAAGATAGCTGGGGACATAGGGTGCAATAAGAAATTCACACCTACCCAATTTAGGGATAAGGAGAAAGGTTGTTCTCTTAAGTATTGAATCCAGGTCTTGAACAAGGGGCCCCACCCTCTCGTTGGCTCGAAAGAGATCCGATTTAGTGATTTGATCACAAACCAATTGTTTATTAGAGGATTACTGAAACTTAAGGAGCAAGATGTAATATCGGTAGTAAAACAGCATATGGACCTAGACGTTATTACAAACCACCTGTGATGGGTCGACTTACTGATTATGGTTAAATCAACTGGCCACAAATATATCTACAGTGAGAGTGCAACTATCAAGCTATAGTGGTATGACTTGATAGTTAAGGAATACTGATTAATTTGGTCTAAAGAGTTTTAGCCAATTAATCTTAAATCGTTGGAACTCATGATCTATAGGCCCATAAGGTCCTTTTACTAGCTCGTAAAACATACCTTGAGTTATTTAATTGAATGAATATAGAATGATATCAATTTGAATGTTCAAATTGAATTTCAATTTTAAAATGTTCGAATTAAAATTAAGGTTTGAATTCTAAAAGGTTCAAATTCAAATTAGGGTTTATATTAAATTGTTATTTAATTAATTAAAATAAAATTAATTTCCATTTTCAATTAAATTTTAGAAACTAGATTTTAAAATTTTTGATTTAATTAATTGTGAATTAATTAAATTTAGTTTTTAATTAATTTTAGAATTAATTAAATAGAAAGGAATTGAAAATAAAAAAACCACAGTAGTTGATTTATCCATAATTTGTGAACGCATGAGGTGGTTTTATTCTAATACACGTACCTAGCACTCTTTTGAGTGAAGTTTGAGGTGGCTTTCAGCTGGATCTACATACCTACATGTAGAAGAAGATTAAAATTTTGATGAAATATCTGGTTGAAGAGTTGAAAATCTGTTTTTCTAAAAAAGCTCTTCTTACCGCAAAAACCCACGCAAAGTCTCTTCAAAATTCACTCCAATTTTGAGTTCCACCACTCAAATTCAAAGCTGAGAATAGTAGAGAAGATCTCTTGGTGGTTCACTGAAGAGTTGGAGCTGGAATCACGTGAAGAGAAACTTGGAATTGGAAGAATTCATCAACGGTATGTAGCTTAGAAACCCTCTTCTAAAAGCATGGTTTTAGAAATCAAATTAAATGTAATTAGAGTGCTTATTGATTCTGTTCGCTTCCGTTGCATGTTATCTTATCCTAACACTATAGTGGTATGTCTCGGTTGTTAATGAATATTGATTAAATTGAGGTTAAAGAGTTTAACTGATTAATCTCAAATTATTTGAGCTCATGATGCATAGGTTTATAAGGTCCCTCTACTAGCTCGTAAAAGATTAAACCTTGGATTAGAAAATTGAGCGAATTTGAAGTGTTCAAATTCGAAATTAAAGTTTGGAATTTGAAATGTTCGATTTTATTTCTAGGGTTTGGATAATTATATTCAATATAATTAAACATTTAAATTTATCTAAATTAAATATAATTGGAGAGTTTAAAATGTTTAAATATTTATTTAAATATTGAATACGTGAATAGGATTCATGTTTGAATTAGGTGTTTTATTAATTTAATATTCGATATTAAATTATTATTTAATTATTTATTTATTTAAATAAATCAATTTTAATTTATAAAATTCAATTTTTAGAATTGAATTTTATTTTTATCTAAATTAATTTTAAAGTAAAATTAATTAGAATTAAAAATGATAAATTAAAATTAAAATTTAATTTGAGTGAAAAATCCAACATTGATTTTTTTTAGTGGATTTTTCCACAATACCTAAGCTACTCACTTAGTGCTGATGGAAGGCTTAATTAGCTGAATAAGTTAGTGCTTGCACGATCTATGATGAATACTCCAAATTTCAGGAGATTGCGTTCATGCAATCTTATTTTCTGAGAATTTCAAGCAATAATTATTTTTGCCTTCAAACTCTCTAAATCACACTCAATCCCCCTCAATCTAAGGCTTAGAAGAGTAGAGAAGCTCTTCTTGGTGGTCTACTAGAGTTTTGAAGTTTCAATTTTGTGGATTAAGCAAGGAGCAAGAGGAAATCAACAAAGGTATACACATATAAAACCCTCTTTCTATTGAAACTATTTCTTTGCATGCTTTGAACTCAAATGAAGTGTAATTAGAGTACCTAATGATTTTGTTTGATTCCTTTTTATTAATGTTTACTCAATCATGAAGGATATGCTATATGTCTGTGTACTGTAGTTCAAAGGAAGCTGGGATTCTAATCTATCATCAATAGAATTTGCCTACAATAACAGTTATCGTTCCAGCAACGGAATAGCACTGTATAAGGCATTCTATGGTAAAGGGATGTAGAAGTCCTTTATGCTGGGATGAAGTTGAAGAAAGGAAGTGAACTCTATGAAACTAAGGTTGCAACTTGAGCGATTTTTAGTCTAAGTGTTGAATATGAAAATAAAAAAGGAAATTTTTTAAGGATATTATGACTTTTAAGGAGAACTAAGGCTAAATAGGAAAATGTAGGGGAAAGAAGTTAAACTATGTGAAGGAAATTACCTAAGGATTGTAAATATATAAAGGGAATGGAAGAGGTGTGAGACCCAAGAAGCATGGAGTTAGAAGTTTTCAAAATTGTTTAGGGAATTCGAGTAAGAATTGTATAATGTTAAGTAATTTCTTTTATATGAATTTCAAGATAGCAGATGAGGATGAGATGAACAAGATTTAGTTGGTTGAAAAATTGGAGGAGGAGTTGGCAAGAAATTAAGTGAGGCAAGGGACGTGTTGTTGGTTGCATATGAAAAGGGAGGTAGAATTGGCTATTCTTCACAACTCACTTTTGAAAATCGAGAATTTCTTCATCCAAATCTCATAAAGATCAAAGAAGTAGACGATGGAGGGAAATCATGGTGAATCTCGATTGGAAGATTGGTGAAAATCAAAGGAAACCAAAAGCTGGTAAAAAATTCGGGCAATATTGAGTATGGTGAATATATGAGTTAATTTTTGGTTGGTGAAGAGGACTCAAAGGCTCAAATTCAAAGGTTAGTTGCTTTAAAAGTTATTTAAGAGTTTTATCTAAGAAACTTTTGTTCAATTCGGCTGGAAATGGAGAATTTTGTGCTGAAAATGCAATTAGAAACGAGGGTCTGATCAAAGGGCTATCGGCTGAAAGTTGAAGAAGACTAGCTTGTTGGAGCCTGTGGACGCATCATTGGGCAATCGACACCTCGCGCACACCCGTGCATTGTCACATGCGCGCCAACCATGCACTCCACATCCTTCCTGCATTCAGCAGTGTCTGTCCGCTCATCCTTTGCATTCAACAATGCTTGTCCATGCATTCCTTGTGTTCGACACTCAGCGCGCAGACCTTGCGCTCAGTAGCACCTTACGCCTAGCGCATTGCAGCGTGCCATCTAGCACCCATAAGCCTGCCCTTATACGCGTGTCCCACCGCCCACACCCTAACCTTTTGTTTTAAAATGTTCAAGAAAATTCCAGATGAAACCAAATGAAAAATAAGGAAGTCAAAGATTAAAAAAGAAAAACATGAGGGAACTGTAATGGTTGAATCCTAAGAAGGGTTCTATATTTATTCATAATGTCATAATCTTCTATTATTATGAGCTCATACACATTAAAAAATGAGCATTCAAAACATCAAAAGAAATATAACTCTCAACTTGATCATCATGATCAAACAAAAGTCACTTAGTATTTTTCACTTACACTCCTTCTCACTCGTCAAATTATAACCATACATGGCTAAAAGGTATTATATATATAGTGGGATTCGAAATAAGATTTCCATGTGCTGAAGAAAGAAATCCACAACAAACATTGAGCAATGGAAGCTTCTATGTCAGTTGTACATTCAGTCAGTCATTCGATCTTCATAACTCATACTGGTAGATTGAACACACTAAGATATTATGCCCATTAATTCTACTACTCTAAAATAAACTTTAAATCTAAAACGTTTTTTTTTTTTTTAATTTTCTTATAAATAGACGACAAAGTGTTTGATTTTAGAGATAGATTTATTTCTCAATATTTTCCATCTCTTTCATTTTCTCCAAGCAAAAGTTTTTTTCTTGTTTCCAAGACTTTTGTGATGAGCGCTAATCTGTCAAGAGTGTTATGTAAACCTTAGGTAGAAATCGGTGTGAGACGATTAGCACAACATATATCTGTAACGATCAAATGATTTTAAAACAATAGGTTTGTAACTGTCATACACTTTTATTGAAACATTAGATATGTAATCGTTTACTGGTGACAAGATCTGTAACCATCAAAACGACAAGCCATTCCCAACAACGCTACAACTTCAAACCTAAAGGATCACATAAAACAAGATTCTGATGCAGTAGAATATAGCACAATTTTTTTTGAATTTTCTTTTGAATGTAACAATCGGTGTATCCTGTAAGTAAAAATGAATGTTCTTTTAACTAGGATTATCACAATTTTTTTTTGAAAAATAATATTTTGATTTAAATTAATGTGTGAAATTATGAAGATATCAAATCATACAAATAATAAAAAAGATATATGTGTTTTAATCTAAGATATGATCATCACAAAATTTTTAGAAAAAATAAATAAATATTTTGGTTTTTGAATTAAGGATTAAAATTAGGAGGACAATCAAATCACTCAAACGAAAATAATGCCAAAAGAAAAAAAAAATTAAAAGATGGTTATGATGAAATTAGAAAGCAAAATATTTTGGCTTTAAGTTAAAATTTGAAAAAAAGAGATAATCAAATAGTCCAAATAAAATATTTATTATATTTAACCCTCTAATAATATTCATATATTTTTCATCAAATATAACTAAAGTACGTATTTTTAATATGATAAAACACGTGCACATTCAACTAGTTTATTACTAGTTTTTTATATCTCTTTTCTGAAAATATAGTGACTCCACTAAATATACGATATTTATAATATACAATAGAAGAAGAAAAAAAAATCTAAAAATATATTACATCTTTAAAATATTTGAAAATATGAATGAGTTGATTAGAGTTTTTTTAATTTCCAATTTCGCCCTCTTTTTTTTCTTTCCTTTATTTTTTCTTTTCTTTTTTTCCTTTTCTCATTCTCTTTCTTTTTTAATTTTCTTTTCTTTCTTAGTTTTTTGCTTAATTTTTTTTGTTTTTATTTTCTTTCTTTGGTTTTTTATTATTCCTTTTTTATTTTTATTTTCTTTCATTTCTCCAATTTTTGCTTCTTCTCTTCTCTTTTCTTTTTTTATTATTTTATTATTTTAATTTATTCTCTTTCTCCCTTCGTCCCTTTCTTTTATCTTTTTTTTTTTAATTTTTCTTTCATTTTTTTAGTTTTTGCTTTCTTTTTTTCTATTTAATTTTCTTTCATTTCTTTAGTTTTTTCTTATTCTCTTTCTCTTATTTTTAAAATTTTTCTTTCCTTTATTTGAATTTTTTCTTCTTCCCTTTTTTTTCACAAGAATTATGAGGTTGAGTTTCGTAACCAAGACTTGAAAGTACTCAATTCATAAGTGACTTAACACCAACAAAACAATCATCTAATTGTTATAACAAATAATAATTATAAATAGAAAACGAAAATCTATCAGTGATAGCTACTAATATTTTCTATCATTGATAGCTTAATCTTTGATAGAAATCTAACATTGATAGCCAACTTAGTGAATTTAATTAATAAAGTTGAATCTCGAACTAAAATGTAGATGGAATGTCTAGAAATTATCACTAATAGCATGTTTATCAGTGATAGAAGCTATCATCGAAAAGAAAAAGGACATATAAATGTTTGGAATGATAAGAAAGGGGCAAAAATGTGTTCAGTGGTTATGATTGATAGAAGCTACTACTGATAGCATGTTACAAGTGATAGAAGCTAATACTAATAGCATATTATCGGTGATAGAAGCTACCCAATAAGACGTTATCAGTGATAGAAGCTACCATCGATAGCACATTATTGGTGATAGAGAACTATCACTGATAGCATGATATCGGTGAGATCATTGATAGCAACTTATTAGTGATGTTATCAGTAAAAGAAGTTATCATTGATAACCTCAATATGAGTCATGTTAGTGATATTGGTGATAGAACTTAGGTGATATCTATATATCGAGTTTCTTTCAAAGGTGATAACCAGTTATAGAAGTCTATCATTGATAACTTTAAGTGTTAATATTTCAAGGTTGATTCTAATTGATGAAAGTCTATCAATGATAGCGACTAATAGCTTCTATAAGTGATAGCCATGGCAAAAGATTATTAGTGATAGCTATTGTGGTAATCAAAGTTGTTGGTCTCCTTTCAAAGTTGATCACTATTTATAAATCTATCATCGAAAGCTATTGATAGCCTTAAGTATTGATATTTCAAGGTCGATTCAAATTGATGAAAGTGAATCAATGATAGCTACATATAATTGATAGCAAATTAAAAGCTAATATTTCAAGATTGTATGAATTTTTCTCAAATTGAAAGCTATCGTTGATAGCAATTATCATTGATAACAATTGATAAAAGCTATCAGCGATAGCAGCTACCAGTGGCTATCACTGATAGCTGCTATCAATAATAGTTTTTAATTTGAGAAAACTTGGAAGAGGCAAGGAAAATGGTGGTTAGGCATGAGTTTTTTAGTCTTTTACCATTTTTTGATCTATATATGGAATTATTTTTCCTTGTACTGCATATTCCACTATTTTGGGCTGGAATTCTATTTATGAAACTAGCCCTTAAATATAAATTTTGGAAAAAGGAAAACAAAATATATTTTAAATTTTAGTTAAAATTTATCGTATTAAAAGTACTTGTTTTTCTTACAATTTCAATATTATTGGGTGTTAGATAATTTCTACTAACAGATTATTGGTTGTTTAGATTATTTAGACGAAGATTCGAAATATTTTATCATTTTTTTTTAAATTTTTAAGAAGAAAAACTTGTTTTGAAGTTTCTAATTTCTCTTAGGTTTGTGATTAATAAATCATACTACGAAAAGGAAAGAAAATCAATTTGTTAGCTCGAATGATAATATATATATTACATTACTCGATTCATTGAGCATAGTGCTTGAACTGCTAATCTTGCAGATAAATTGGTAGCATTGCCCAATCCAAACGACTTTGCAGATACATCAATTGAACAATTTTCCATACCAATGCAAGTCTATTCCACCAAAAGAGCACTATTTGAAACATCCCATGAACCTTTTCTAAATGAACCACATTTTCCCTCTGGATTTCCATAGCTAGCAAATTGGATCTCAGAGATGATATGCCCTCCCTGACAAGACAACTCAAGCATTTCCACATAATGTTCCTATAGTGATGGTCTGAACTATGACTTGTTGAGGATTTCCACCAATTTCTTCAAACAAAACCAACGTGTTGGTGTCATCCGATAGAAACAATCTTGGAACATGATACTATCTTTGGGAAGGATTCCCATAATTTCCAACGCACTTGCTAGGATCATATGCACCTCTATAGTCACAGGTTGAGCTGCAACTATCATTGCCAGCAATGAAAGAAGGCCAAAATCGACCTATGCTTTGTCCATTTACCCAAGACTGACCTTTTCCCATTCCTTGCATGTCCAATGCTACAGGGTCAATTCCTGAATGTTTCTTAAAGCTTGTTTTGTACCATGTCATTCTCCTGCCAATAGATTTTTTATTTAATGTGCTCCATTTTGTTCTCTATGAGAACATTGGGTTGTAAAGTTGCTTCATTTCTCCATTTAATCCAACCTTATAAGACCATAAATTTGATGACAGATCAGTTGTGACATTTCCATCTCCAATAAGATAAATGGGACCTCCATCAATTCCAGTTGGCACCGTGTCATAAAATGCATCATAATTTTTCAATCCTACTGTTGCACTCAAAAGGGTTATGGTGTTGGTTCCGACTTTTAATAGAATGGGTTTCTCAAATAAAAAACTCTGACCATTGCTTCCCTATTGCTATCCAATGTACCGTCTATCAACAAAGGCATGAAGCACATGACCGTTTGTATTCACTTGTAGAGTTACATTTTGAAGTGAAGATGTTGAATTAGTTTCAACATTTGCCACAAGTGGTCACTAAAATCAACCGTGGTTCCTTTTTGTTCCAAAGGAAGGTTTGCATTAAATGTACCTTTTCCTTGTAGAGTATCTCTCATGGGCTCCGGAGCCCAAACCCACGACAGTTGTGCGTTTTCCTTCTCATTCTGCACCTTTACAAACATAGATGTTTGGAATTGATCTTTGCAATGTTGAAAACCTCTTTGTTTCAACCGTTAAGAATGCTTACAGACCAAACTGGTATAAAGTACTTTCCATCTGCCTGCAAATCTATTGTAGCATTATTGCTGGCATCAATGTTGTTCAAAAAACAAAACCACTCCCCTACTGTGGGGTTGGAGAATTTCGTTAAAGTAACAAAGCTACCAAATTTTTGGTCTAAACTGGTGCCGTTGGTGAGAATCTTCTCTCCCATTTTGATTGATTCATGGAGTTGTTTGAGATGTGGGTTGATTCACGTTTCCATATTCATCAAGTGGGGCGCTGTAATCATATGACGTAGTAATGAATAGACCTCTCGATGTTCTTCCAAAGTCTGTGCCTCCATGATACATGTAATAGTTGTTAAACACACCACCAGATCGAAAAAATCTTGCCACAGAAAAAGTTACATCTTCTGCACTTCTATAAGGGTCTTTATCACCCCATTTCTTGAACCATCCCACCTAATTTTCAGTAAACATTTTTGGGCTCTTAGGATTGTTAGGACTAAAGTTATCACAATAGAATCCATTGCATGTATTAATGATAGGTTGTGGGGCATCACTTTGTTGGCACATGATCCATGGAACACCAATATTGAGAGATTCAGCCATTTGAGCACACCAGTTGATATATGTTTTTCCTGCGCTTCCATATGGGGTCATGACGTTTCCATACTCATTCTCGATTTGAGCTAAGATTATTGGCCCCCCTTGTGATGCAAAGAGGTTGCCTTGTTTGCACATATTCACTATCTTTGTTGTGAAAGTTTGCATTTCATTCTTGTAGACTTGATTGTCAGTTCGAAGTTGGATTCCCGGCATATTATGCAACCACAGTGGAATGCCTCCATCGTTCCACTTGGCACACATGTAAGGACCAATCCTCATCACAACATATAGCCCAGCCTCTTGAACGAGTTGGAAGAATTTGATAAAGTTTAGATGTCCAGAGAAATCATATTTTCGTCGTCGAGGTTCGTGGCGATCCCAAAAAATGTACGTCTCGATTGCATCAAGTCCACCATCTTTAGCTTTTTGAATAAGATCAGGCCACATTGCTTCGGTGCTGCGTGGATAATGAATTGATCCTGAGAAGATAACACGTCGTTCACCATTGATAATTATGGCATTTGAATCATAGGAGACACTGTCTCCTTTACAAAAAGAAAAGCAAGATAAAGTTGCAAGGAGGGGAAGAACAAGCCATTGAAGGTTAACCATCTTTGATTTTACAACTTTAGGCGTTTCGTTTATGTCGGAATCAATGTGTTTATATACAAGGAATCTACGTAAATATGTGATAGGTATTTCCATCAATCTTTGTACTCTATTTGTTGATGAATTCTAAATATAGGAATAATGTAAGTGAATTTAGCTGGCCAAACTTTATCGGTATGAGTTGCTTTAGTGAAATTTGGAAAATACTCCTTTTAGAAAAGAATTTCAAAAATATTGTTCGACCTTATCCTGAAATAACCTATCACCCAATTAAAAATATTACACCAAAAGTCTGTTTTCCCAATAAGGATTTGGGTATTCATTTTTCATCTTTGGTTTTAATTTTAAAGACATCAACTTCACATGAGTAATAAAGTATGGCTAATAAATTCAATTATAGTGAAAGTTGAGTTTGAGTTTTGTTTCATTAGGGTGAAGCTCATGAATTTGAGTATCTTTCTTCAAATTTTTTATTTTTTGATTTTTCATTTTGTGCATTGGGGTCATATAATAAAATAGTACATGGTAAACAAAATAGGTTTCCATATGATTTTAGTCTCTCAACTGTAGGTTCAATTTTTTGTTGTCCTCATTTTTCTAAGGAAGTATACATTTTATTCCTTATTTTATTTTTAAGTTAGTCCTGGATTAAAAGGGAATTACTGGAGGAATTTTTTTTTTACTAATTTGGAATTTCTAGAAAAGAAGTGAAATTCAAGGAGACTGGGCCAGGAGTTATGCTTGGAAAATTCTTGAAGGATAAACAGGAGGACTGTGAGCGGTTTTATTATTTTGTTATGTTGAATTCTATATATATATGTTATGATATATATGTGTAATGTTTGGAAATTGGCATGGTGGGGAAGTGTGTTTTCTAGATTTTATTGGTTGATTTAACTCATGATATTTTTCTTGTTGAGTCGCATTTAAAATCGAGATTGTACCCGGAGACATTGTTAGCTTTCCTATAGCACGTCTAACGAGATAATGTGGACATGTGCACATTCAGTTGTTGGATCGACACCAGCACGTAGCAGAAGAGAATATGATCCATAAGCACTCTAGTTCATTAATTTTGGCATAAAAGAAACATGCTTAAACAGAGTTAATGGGTTTCAACAACGTACATTTAAAGAACCATTGAAATCTCTCTTTCTAGCTGCAAAATCCTCCAAATCTTTGTGTAGACCACCACAAGATCTTCCCTACTATTCTCTTAGTGCTCTAGATTGAGTTGTGAGACTCAAAATAATCTTAAATAAAATGGAATTTGAAGAAAGCTCGCTGCAACAACCAAAAATGAAGAACACATTCTTCATCTGATTTTTTCAGAAAAATCCATTCTGTTTAATCACTTCAACTTTTCTCCAATCTCTTCAATATATTACAGACTATCATGCAAAGATATTTTCTTCATGGGATGCAGCTCATGCTTGGAGTTATTGAAGCTTGAAAGTGGTGGGTTCCGAGTGAGCAAGTTAAAGATGAAAAACCATTTTTCATTTTTGTGTAATTTTCTATTTCCAAAATCTAAAATTGATTTTAAAATCAAAATTTATTACTAAAATCAAAATTTATTAATTTTACAAATTAATTTCATAAATTAATTTGCTAATAAAATTAATAAATAATTATTTAAATAATTTAAATAATTCTAATTAATTTAATATCCAATATTAAATTAATTTTACACAATAAATTCATCTTCATATATTTAAATCATATTTAAATATATTTTCTCGAATTCCGTTTGATTCTAATTTGAATATTTCAAATTAAGTTATCGCGCTACTCTAGAGCTAATCCATTTCCGAGCTAGTATGGGGACCTCATGGACCTACGTATCATGGACTCCAACGATCCGAGATTAATCGACTAGCTGGATTTCTGTTCGAACAACTTCCCTTTATTCACAAGAGTCTAAACTTAAGCTAAAAAATACTTTCAGTAGGGAGGTCACTTCCAGAGTGACACGAAGTACGCTTAAATCCAAACTGTGAACTCTTAGGGACACAAGAGCTAAGAATAACATACCGTGTAGGTTATTAATCTCCTACTAAAGTTTTCTAATAACTCTATCATATAGAAGTTATTCACTACCACGGAAGTGTTCCAATTTTTGTGTAACTATATACTTAGGTTCTTTTCCGGCTAATAAAAACAACCCTAAGTCCATGTGGTTTATCCAAGTATAACTCTTATAAATGGACTTAAACCTACGATGTCTAGGTGATAAACCCTTTTATTACCTCACATCGCTCACGAATACTCATAAAACTGGTTACCAACACTCAATTATTCAGCCATAATCCCCTGGTAGGAGGTGTTCCGTAGACCGTCAACTTAAATACCCCCAACCTTCGACATGGTTATATACTTGTTGAGTTTGTAACCCTAGTTTTACAAGTTTAACGACCTATTTTAACTATTAAAACAAGTGGTTAACCTATATGAGCATGCAACTGTTCTTCGTTATGGAATAAATGTCTAACCCAATTTTTTAATAATTTATAAAACTTTAGACATGTTAAAATCCACAAAATACAGGCATTCAATATCTAATATAACACTTATATTAAATAAAAGAAACTGTAACATGCATATTATATATTATATCAAATTATAACATACTATCAACACATGTTGCATGCTTCCTACGATGGGATTTTAAATCTAAATGGCATACTGTATGCACATACAAGATTTATTTAATTATAACATACATCCAATGCATACATAATTAAACACGGATTGATTTTATTTTAGTTTTGACAAAAATAAGCAAACAAAAGCCTAATTATTACAAAAACGACTTCAACACCGCTCGAACCGCTCCAAAACACTTGAACCAGACCGAACGGTCTGAATCGGACTAGCAGAGTCTAAATCGTACTAGCAGAGTCTGAACTGGACCAGCAGAGTCTGAACCGGACCAGACACAAACTATTTGAAGCTAAACCGAACCAGACCTTAAGAGAACCGGTCGAACCGGCTATTCTTGCTCTTGCTCAACATCTCGCTAAGGTGGATCATTTAGCATTGACGACCATCGTCATGTGTTTGCCTGATCATTTAGCGTTTGCTTGATTGTTTAGCAATTAATGCCTATCACTTAACAAAGCTACACGATCATGTAGTGTTTGCCTTCTATCGTATAGTGTCATCATCTAGTGTCGGAGGACGATACACGATTGCTTGGTGTCAAACACTTTCGTGCAGCTCCATCGTTTAACATGAACATTTACTACACAATCGCTGATCTTTATCGAATAGCGCCACATCTTGATCGTTTAGCACATGCCCGAGGTAAGCGATCGGTTAATGCTATCGCATAGCTCTCGACGCATCGCCCAGCTGCTACTCAGAGGTAAACAATCGCTTAATGCTATCGCTTAGTATTTCAACACATCACTTAGATATCGTATAGAGGAAAACGATCGCTTAGTGGTATCGCTTAACATTTCTATGCATCGCCTAGCTGTCGTGCATAAGTAAACGATCACTTAATGCTATCGCTTAGCATTTCAACGCATCGCTTAGATACCGCATAGAGGTAAACGATCTCTTAGTGCTATTGTATAGAAACTTAACATATCGCTTAGCTCCCGATTAAAGGTAAACGATCGTTTAATCGATCGTTCAGTGCTCAACACCTAAATGATCAACGCTCAAAGCTACACGATCGTTTAGATTTTTCTTCACATCGTCTAATGCATGAAGCTAAATAATCGCTTAGTTACTGAAGCTCAACGGCGATATGAATAGAGGCTGATTATCTAGAATCTGCAACTCGGCCTCTTTGCTTGTTTATTTGAATTACAACTTAATTTCAACTCTAATGACTCCAAATAAATTACAACTCTTGAGAAGACATATAAGCTCATGAAACAAGAGCCAATTACAAATTTAAACGAGAAAGTAAAGAGAAATTAAAGGCCAAAACTCAGAAAACTATATTAGTACAATAATTTCATATTTTCATATAAAACACCCACCAAACCAAAACTAAACCGAATTGAATGCTTACATGGTGTTCTGATACCAATTGTTGGATCAACACCACCACGTAGCGGAAGAGAACAAGATCCATAAACACTCTAATTCATTAGTTTTCACAGAAAAGAAACATGCTTAAATAGAGTTAATGGGTTTCAAGAACATACCTTTGAAGAACTGTTGAAATTTCTATTTCCAGTTGCAAAATCCTCCAAATCTTTGTGTAGACCACCAACAAGATCTTCCCTATTATTCTCTTGGTGCTCTAGATTGAGTTGTGGGACTCAAAATAAGCTGGAATCAAAGGAATTTGGAGAAAGCTCACTGTAACAACAAAAAAAGAAGAACACCTTCTTCATCCGAATTTTTCAGAAAAAATTTTTCGGTTTAATCACTTCAACTTTTCTCCAATTTGTTCAATATACTACAGAATATCATGCAAAGAGATTTGCTACATGGGATGCAGCTCATGCTTGAAGTTATTGAAGCTTAAAGGTGGTAAAGGTGGTGGGTTCCTGTCAGCAAGTTGAAGATAAAGATGAAAAACCATTTTTCATTTTTATGTAATTTTCTATTTTCAAAATCTAAAATTGATTTTAAAATCAAATTGTATTTCTAAAATCAAAATTTAATTTTACAAATTAATTTCATAAATTAATTTTATAATATAATTAATAAATAATTATTTAAATAATTCTAATTAATTTAATATCTAATATTAAATTAAATTTACACAACAAATTCATCTTCATATATTAAATGATATTTAAATATATTTTCTCCAATTCCGTTTGATTCTAATTTGAATATTTAAAATTAACTTATCACGCTATTCTAGAGCTAATCCATTTCCAAGCTAGTATGGGGACCTCATGGACCTACGTATCATGGGCTCCAATGATCCGAGATTAATCGACTAAACTCATAAGACTGATCTAACCCCTATTCATTAACTAATGAGTTACTTCACTAAAGCCCATAGTTGAACTGCCCTCACTGTAGATATATTATGTCAACTCGATATAACCATGATTAGTAAGTCAACCCTTCACAGGCTGTTCATAATAACGGCTGGGTTAAATCTCTGTTTTACCGCCGAAATTACCTCTTGTTCCTTAAGTTCCCACTGATCCCCTAATGAACAATTATTTTGTGATTCAATGAACAAAACCAAGTCCCTCTCATGCCAACTGAGAGGGCGGGATCCTTTGTTAGAGACCCTGAATCAACACATAAGGGAACAACCTCTCTACTATCCCTAAAGTGGGTAGGAGTGAATTCCCTCTTACACCCTATTTCCCCAGCCATCTATTCGGTCATACCCCTGAAATGGGAGTCTTATTGAGCCGATGCTGTTGAGCCAACCCTCACCTATGCAAATCTAAGGGTAATCCCGAATAAACAGGAGTGCTTAGGATTAAGGCCAAGTTACATAGGTCATCGTTTTGAAATAGTTAGTCTTAAACAGTAAACAAAGTTAGAAAGTAAGAGAAACTCATTTCGTGGTCTAATCTTGTACAAACCTTTTTGCACAAGGGCACCCTCACTACTCATATCCAATAGTGTTAACAGAATAAGGTACCCAACCTTATCCATATACTATAGATCATTTTGACTATTTACTCGAATCTGATCCACCTTTATGTCTCCATATAAAGTTCAAGTACTCATCCAATAGTCAAGGGACTTTTAGGTTTATTGGATTTCTATTCTAACAATAGATTTATTCAATAACACCTTTATTGAATTTTTCAGAATAAGTTCCATTGTTTACATACCACTAGTTTTAGGAAATAAAACCCAACATCGACGAGCTATAAGGGTACTAGAATTGTTTCCAATCATTCATATCGGAAATTTATGGGAATTCCCGAGGATACATGATCATGCAAGAGATATCCAGTTACGAGGCTGGATGGGTTGCAAATTATTTTCCCACAAATGTATTCCTTAAACCAAACTTGTTTTCATTTTTGAAGGATAACACTCACTGGGCTCTCTAACTCACATTTTTCAATGTTTTACTTCGCCCCCGCCCCCAGGTAGCAGAAACCGGAACGTTATGAGAAAAGCAACACTAGATTTGGAATTGCTACTCTCTAATAGTGCGAGACTCAGATTAGGTTGTCTTTGAAAGTCATTAGGATTGCTAAGGCTAATATTGTATGATAGTACAAACACTTGTAACTGTTCATAAAAATTAATTAAGTTCTTATTTAAATATGTTTAATTAATTAAAAAAATAAATTAATTTCCAATTTCAATTCTATTTGAGAAACTAGATTTTGAAATTTGGATTTAATTAATTGTGAATTGATTACATTTAATTTTTAATTAATTTTAAAATTAATTAAAGATAAAGGAATTGAAAATCAAAAACCTTAATAGTGGATTTATCCCCTATTTGTGAAAGCATGAGGTGATTTTATTCTAATACACACACGTAGCACTTTTTTTAGTGAAGTTTGAGGTGGCTTTCACCTAGATCTACATACCTGCATGTAGAAGAAGATTAAAAGCTGTTAAAAAATTTTGCTGAAACATCTGGTTGAAGAGCTGAAAATCTGATTTTCTGAAAAGCTTTTCTTAACTAAAAAACCCACACAAGATCTCTTCAAAATTCACTCGAATTTTGAGTTTCACCATTCAAATTCAAGGCTAAGAATAGTAGAGCAGATGGTATTTTATGAAATACTCTATGGTATTTTTCAGCCACTTCCTAACACTCGATGCTCGATGACCCATACTCGATGGTACTTGATGGTATTTTTATGAAATACTCAATGCACGATGTCATACTCAATGATACTCATTGCTCATACTCGATGGTATTTTATAAATTACTTGATGCAACTTGATGGTATTTTGTGAACTACTCGATGCACGATGCCATACTTGATGGTTTTTGATGTAATTCGATGGTATTTTGTGAAATACTCGATGCATGATACAACAATCGATGGTACTCGATGAGTAACTTGATGGTATTTAGTGAAATACTCGATGTTTGAGGGCATACTCGATGCTTGATGGCATACTCGATGCTTGTTGGTACTCGATAGTTTTTGGTCGGTTTAGCCCATTTTTAAGCATTGGAGGTCCAGTTCAAGATTCGGGTCCGGTTCAAGGCAGCTCGAGTGATCCATAAGTGTTTTGGAGCCGATTTTTGCTGATGTTGTAATAATTAGGTATTTGTTTTCTTGAAAATGCCAAAAACTAAAACCATATTAGTTTGTGTTTAATTATTTATGCATGTGATGTATGTTATAATTAAATAAATATTGTATGTGCATAAAGTATACCATGTATGTAACAACCCAAATTTGAACGCATACAGGAAATTTAATGTCAAATAATAAGCAAGGACGAAATTTTATTTAAAAGGGTGGAAATTTAGAAGAAGAAAAAATAATAATGAATAATTGGAAATTGAAAATTTATTGGATTAATTAGAAATTTATTCATTATCCAAAAATAATGAATAAGGGAGCAGAATCAGGGAGGATTAATTGGAAGTTGGACGCTAGCTAATTCAGGAGACAATAGGCAGTAGATAACTTTTGTTTGGACACTACTCATTAGAAGAATTGGAGGTGAATTAATTGCCCATATACTTTTAAAATTTGAAAAAGAGGAGGTGGAATCCACAAGTAATGAAGCAACCACGCGTGAAAACTAGCGAGAATGGAGAGAACATTGGAGAGAGCGAGATTCTTAGCGAGACAGTAGGAAAGAGCGGAAGCAGAAGCGGGAGCGAGAGGTAGAGCGCGATCGAGACCAGCGAGTGCGAAAGCGCGACCAGCGACAATAAGAGCGAGAGCGGAAGTCGCGAGAGCCAAACCAACGAGAAAGCTAGAGAGAGCGAGATTCTGAGAACAAAGAGAGCGAGATTTGGACAGAAGCGTGGATTATGCGTTGAACTTGGCCACGATCTTATAGATTATACATAGAAAAACCCTAAAATTGAATACAAACAAAGAATGATGACATAAGGGTAAACGTTAGCCAAGATTAGGTGTCTTATTGAGAGGAATCTTTAAACCCTATGTAATTTTAAAGAAGCCACTTGTATGATGATTTGTCACACTGAGAAGAGCTGAAAACTACTATAAATAGGACCCTTTGCCTAAAGATTTAACCCATTCTCAAAAAAAACTCAGTAACAAAGAATCGTGTGAAAGAGTAAGTGTGAATGAGGAAGTTTTGTGAGGTTAAAAGAGAAAAGCTCGGGTGAGGTGCTGCCCAAATTTCTGCCAAAATTTCATTCTAGTTTAAAAAGGGAAAGCTCTACTGATCAAATCATAAAGAATAATAAGGAATAACTAGATCACAATAAGTAGTTTATCTCACCCTCTCTTTAAGTGTTCTATTGTATTATATCTTTATTATGTTGCATGGTTATGTTAATTGCTATATTGCATTACATGTTTAGAACACATTTCTCTACAAGGGACCCCATGCATTATATTTGTTCACGATTACGTTAAAATCAAGTTTTAATTAGGTGTAAGTTATGCTTCCAGTCTAATCTTACGTTTATGTTAATGGTTGATGTTGGATGCGACTCTAGCCCTACTGACTGCATGACCCGCTAATCATTAGATGGGTTAGTTTCCACTTAAGTTCTCATCTTCCTATTAGGGCGGAGAAATTTATGCTTCCAGGGCTGGCAGGGCATGTATGGTTGCACCCCTCCAGGCCTAATCTTACGTTATGTTTATGCTAGGGACTAGCAGGGTATGTATGGTTGCACCCCTCTAGTCCAATATTACGTTTATGCTAATGGTTAATGTTGGATGCGACTCTAGCTCTACTGACTGCATGACCCGCTAATCATCAGATGGGTTAGTTTTCGCTTAGGTCCTCATCTTTCTATAAGGGTGGAGAGATTTATGTTGGAAGCATAACCGACCACCACATGTTATTATACGTTTTCGGTCCCGATCATATGTTTTCATGACATGTTGCTTGTGATTGTGCATTTGGTCACTACCCTACGTGAGAACTACTTACTGGGTATATTATATACTCATTCTATATTTTTACAGACTTTGTAGTTAAGGACATAGCGTAGATGGCAGAATTAGACATCGCTTAAATGGCCAACCATCAAACTCACTATTATAGGCATATGCATTTTGTACCACCACGCTATTGTTTTATGGATCCTGGTGTTTTGATAAATAAAATTTTTTATATAATTTTCTATCTAATTAATAAAATTTAGATATGTTCGTTGAAATTTTTACCAAACTCATCTCATGATAGAAAAGTCTAAGTATGCATGTCGTAGCGGTCAGATCATAATGTATAAGGATCCGGTCGTTACAATGTAGATTTAAAATCCTACCATAGGGAGCATGTTACATGCATTGAAATTATTTATAAAGTGTTATAATATATAATATGCATGTATAGAGTTTCAAATATTTTAATATAAGTGTTATATATTAAATGTTGAATGCCTTTGATGTATGTTGTTGATGTTTAGCATGTCTAAAATTTTATAAGTTGTTATAAAATTGGGCTAGACATTTAAAATCCATAACAAAGATAAGTTGCATGCTCACGTAGGTTAACTACCTATTTTAATAGTTAAAATAGGCTGGCATCTTGAAAAATATTGTTACAAACTGAACCGGTATATAATCCTGTCTAAGGATGGGGGTACTTAAGTTGACGGTCTATGGAACATCTCCTACCTGGGGATTATGGCCGAATAATTGAGCTTTACTAAACAGTTTTATGAGCAATATATGAGCGGTGTGAGGTTTTAAGACTTGTTTATCGCCTAGATATTGTAGGTTAAATCCAAATATAAACGTTATACTTGGATAAACACTTAGACTTGGGTTGTTTAATTAGTCAGAACAAACCTAAGTAAAAATTTACCCAAACAAATATTAGAACACTTCATTGGGAGTTCAATAGCATACATGATATTTATTATAGTTTAAAAGTAGGATAAAAACATTTTTGATCCCTAAGTTAGGAGACTAGTATTTATTTGGTCCCTATATTTTGAAATGATATACACCTTCTCCTTCAACATTAATGTTAATGGTTGTTGTTGGCTTTAATGAAGTTTAAGAAAGAACTTCATGATCTTTTGAAATAGTTGTTACTTGTTAGTACTTTGTGATGTTTGTGATATTTGGAACTTGAAGAAATTGAATTTGGATTGAAAATACCATTCTTATTTTTCTCAAAATTAATTCATTAACATCTTAATTTACCAAACAGTTAGGTTGGCCATTGGCTTGTTTTAAAAATGGGGGACATGGTTCATACACCCAAATGAAATTACCTTGTTCAACCTTAACTATCTACTGCATCGTCGTTAAACAAATATGCTGAAATCATTAGAGTTCAAGTCAAAATTGGACCTTTTGATTCGGATTTTCGATCTAAACTTACCATCTTTTCTTTTTCTTTTTTCTTTTTTTTTTTTTTAATTTGAAGGTTGTTAAAGATGGATTTCGATGGAGGAAATATGATCAAAAGGTCACTAGAATGTCTGTTAAAGATAGCTCCAAATGATCAATGCTGATTATAGTGAGATACATCCTCCTCTACAATGGTAAACCTCTAACTTTACAAAGGCAATATACATAGAAGAAATATGAAAAATCGGAAGTTGGTAAATCAATGTTGGTTTATTCTTTTTCTTCCAACAATAATTTTTAGCTTTATGATGATACCGTGATCAAAATGTTAGGCTTGACCTATTTTTAGCTTTACGGAGTGTTTATTGTGAGCTAGACTCTTATAATCTAGGATTAAGAAATTTGAGTTTGCTTGTGTTAAGTTGCAAGTTTGATAGACCATTGGCTGCATAAACTCGAGCTTATAAAATTTACATTACGCACTGCAGTCTAACTTTTACGTATACATTACCAAACATAAATTTCACAAACTAGGTTTGTGAAATCCATTTCTTTTGCAATGCAAATAGACTATATCAACCCAAGCTTCCTAGCATGAGGCTTGTTAAATAACATTAAAAAATTGCGAGGGAGATATCCCCTTGGGGACAACCTATGCAAAGTCGCTCGCAGAGCAACTTTTTGATGATGAAAACGTCCGGGTGAGGATTAAAATATCTAAATATATGGAACAAATACTCAGTTTCACGCCTCCTTGGTGCTTCTTCTGGGTTAAATAACTCTTCTTCATCATATGGAACAACAACAATGTTTTAGTTTATGGGCTTTAATGAACAAAAACTCACTGGTGTTTGTGATTTTTCAGGTATGTTGGACATGAGAAATGAGGGTGCAACCCACAGAGGCAGTAAGGTTGAGGCCTTACAGTGTTGTTTTGTTTGCTGAAGTACAGAAAGCTTGTTGAAAAGTTTGTCATTATTAGTGTGACTTTTGGGTTTTGTGACTTTTAATTTTTTGTAACCAATAGTGATTTTTGAGTTATAGGAGTTATGTGAGTTATGAGCATTTGATGACATTTATAGCTTTAAATCATTGGCATTTCTATGGTTATGTTTGTAAGCCTATATAAAGGCATGCTTAGTTGAATGGAAAATATATCTCTCACTTTTCATATTTGTCGTCCACATTTTTTTCTAACAAAGCTCACATCTTTATCTTCAATGCTCTTCTCCAAGTTTTAGACGATGGAAGATTGATCGATGGTCAAACCCGTACTGTAGACTTCAGAAATACAGTCATTATCATGACTTCAAATCTTGGAGCTGAACATCTCCTTTCAAGACTGATGGGGAAATTGCTGAATCGATTCATGCGAGAGGTACCAAAAATAGAACCAAGTTCTTTGTTCTTTCTGTGTGTAAATCTTCATTTGTTCATTACAATATAGCTAATGTTTGCCTTTTCTTTCTGCTGAGAAAATACATTAGGCTATAGATGCTCAATCGTATGGATGCGATTGTTGTATATGATCCGCTCTCGCAGGACCAGCTGAGGAAAGTTGTTGCGTGACTAATGCCACGCTCGATTATATCTTAGTAGAGAGCTACGATCTAGTAAGCATAGATGAAAAAATGAACATACAACCTCTTGTTGTTTGAGTGTTGAAGTTTTATAGTAAGTGCTCATTGTGTATGCTTGTGTATGTTTTAATGATTCTACTTTCTTTTGGTTAAGCTTATCAAATATTTAAAGTATGCTACATTTTGAGTGCTAATTTCGAACAACATCCGGAAGGGCCTAATTTCAAGTACATTTTTTTAGGGAGAGTCGGAGACAGGATTTCTCGTCAACCATTCTTGTTTTGAATTCAAAGATAAAGGTTCTAGCGCCTATAAAATTAGAAAGAAAAGTTTCCTGTGCCTATAAAATGTTTTAATGAGTTCTCAACAATGTTTAGCCAAAAACACAAATTGAAGCTCAATTAAGGAAAGTCTAGCTCTTAAATTAGCCTAATTGAGTATGCACAACTCATAAAATATATATGGTAACTATACTTTTTTTTCATCTTCATCTCTTGATTTTCTTGTCAACCCCATTTGTTTCATCTGAATCTAGTCTCGATGTCGAATCTGCTCAATATGATTTTGAATTATGTCTATTCTAGTAAATAACTACTGGGTTTGCCATTTCTTCAAAGTAACTATTGGGTTTACTTTTCCTGGGTAAATGAGGTTGAAATATCCTCGTCTTTATGCTTTTTTTTTTCTCATAATACCAACTTATTTTCCTGGGTAATTGTATGAGTGCATGTGGTGATTAATGTGTTTTTATTAGAGAATTGCTAAAATGAAGTTGTTGTGTCTGTGGAGATTCTTAAACTTATTTTGATATTGTGCTTATTGTTTTCTTTGTCCTTAGTGTAAGAGGATGAAATGTACTGAGTTAATTTTTTTCGTGGCTTAGTTTTCAATAGGTTCTAAATCATAGTGTCAAAAATTGTAAGATACTAGAAATTTTGGCTGTTTTGAGTTCATTTATTTTTAGTTAGGTTTGAAATCATATTTTACAAGTACTTTATTTCTTTATTACATGAGGTTGCCTATTTGGAAGATAAAATTAAAGAGACTCACAATTTATAGAAAGCATCATAAAAGTAACAAAAACAACTTGACGGTCAAGAATATTCCCTTTAAGGTTACATGGCATGCCGATTTTATTTTGCCAATTGACGGTCAAGAATAAACCCTAAACATCTTAACAAAAAAAATTTATTTTGTCAAGAACTCACCCCATAAGAATTGTTTAATACTTCGAGTTTGCCGATTTTATTTTGAATTCTTTATTTGTTTACTTATTTTCTAGGAGAACAGGTTTTGAAAGATTGTTGATTCCCTCATTATCTCTTCCACTCTTCTTCTCTTATTCATTTTCTTCACTTCCTAAGGTACAATCCTCTCTCGATTTTCTTTTGTTTAGAGATTCATTACCATGGGTTTAATCAAGATTTGGATTTTCTTTTTGCTACCATTTCTGTATTTTAGCACTCTTATGAGCTTTGATCTAGTTATTATTATTATCTTCTTATCAATCTTTACTTTAGTTTTGGATTTTAAAAAAGATGTGTTGGGTTTATAAGTTTGAGATGTTCAACTACGTAATTTGTTGTTTTGGTTTAGTGCCCGTAGATTTCTAAATGACTTTTGCTATTTATTAGGCTTCTTTTGTTATGTTTGTTTATTTAATATGTGTCTATGTTTTTTTGTTTAATAGGTATCCATCAAAAAGTACAAATCAACCTTCAAAAGAACTGTCCATTGGAAGATTAAGAGAATCTTAGGAATTACAATTGAACAAAGAATGCTTCCAAAATATTTTATTTACTTGCAAAAGTAAACATGAAAGATACATTACTTTATTTTGTATCATTTGAATACTTTGTTCTAAGAAATGATTACATTTTTTTAAATGTATTATATTTATAAAATTTCAGTTATGAATGAAAGTCATGGTATTTAATATGTGTGGACTGAGCTTGAGTCATGAGTTTATTTTTAACACAAATATAAAAAATCATATACAAATTATTCTCGTTGAGAAAAAAAAGTTGCCTTTTATAGTCACGAGCAAAACTATAACAAATTTTATATAATGAAAAAAAGTGTCATCAAAAGATTATTATAGTAATTATCGCTATTAGAAAAGACCAAAATACTTTACTATAGTATAAGATTAAAACTATAAATATGTTATTATAGCGTTAAAAAAGTGTTGTTATAAGATAAAGATAACATATTATTTTAGTTATATAAACATAACTAAAAAAAATATGTTATCGTATCTGTTATTTCTTGCAGTGATTGATTGAAGGAAATCAACTTCGGGGTTAGTATTCATTCTGAATGAGAGAGCAGTAGTGAGGAGTATCAAGCAAAGTTGTATTGTTGACTCCACATTGGTAGCTGAGTATGTAGCTGCAAGTGAAGTAGCAAAAGAAGCAGTATGACTTAGAAAGTTCCTAACTGATTTGGAAGTGGTTCCAAATATACACTTGCCAATCACTCTATATGGTGATAATAGTGGAGCAGTTGTAAACTCAAAAGAACCTTGAAGTCATCAACGTGGAAAGCACATCGAGCGGAACTACCATCTCATCAAGGATATTGTACATGAAGGAGATGTAGTTGTCACGCAGATAGCCTCACACGACAACTTAGCTGATCCATTTACAAAGACCCTCTCGACTACGAGATACTTTCTAGTAGGGAAAATGGGAGAAATAATAGATCTCTGATGCCTTAGTTTATTGTATTTATACTTTTGTTTTTGTTCTTTCATTGTACTCAACAATGTATATATTTGTATATATTTATCCTCTGGAATTTTAGTCCAAGTAGGAGTATTTTTGAGTTGTATGTCCTAAAACTAGCAATTTGTAAAGTTAAACATATTCTATTATTGTTGATTTTTATGTACTAAAATTTATAGTTTGTAAAAAGATAAACATATTCTATAGTTAATAAACTTATTATTGGAAAGAGCGATGCTTGCGAGATTGGAGAGAGCGAGATCCTTAGTGAGAAACCTGGAGAGAGCGACACTGCCGAGATCCAAGCTAGCGAGAAGGCTGGAGAGAGCGAGATCCTTAGCGAGAAACATGGAGAGAACGACATTACCGAGAGCCAAATGAGCAAGAAGGCTGGAAAAAGCGAGATCCTTAACGAGATTGGAGAAGAGCGAGAGTTTGAGCGAGAGAATGGGAGATAGAGCGAGAGTCGAGAAAGCGAGAGTTGAGCAAGAAAGTGGGAGAGAGCGAGAATGGAGAGAGCAAAATTGTAAGCGAGAAAGTGGGAGAGAGTGAGAGTGGAAAGAGCAAGACCAGCGAGAAAGTGGGAGAGAGCGAGAGCAGCCTGAATGCCTCATTCGAACGTCACGCCCACGCAATCAAAGGAAACTGCCTGTGCATCAAACGGTCAGGCATTTATGTTTTGAATTTGGACACGATCTTATAGATTATGCATTGAAAACCCTAAATTGAATACAAACAAAGCTTGAAGACGTAAGGGAAAACGTCAATTAAAATTTAGGTGTCCGATTAAAAGAAATTCTTGAACCTTAAGAAATTGTGTTGGATGCGTTTGGGAAGAACACATTGAACCAAGGTGAAGTCAGCCTACGTTGATAAGAGAGGATTAAACATTTGGTCATGCAGCCAAGTAGGTAGTGTCAACACCATAGGAGGTTTGGACGCCTATAAATAGAGCATTTGGGATTTCATTTTCAAATCACAAATCATAAAATTTGTAAAAAGAGGGGGAGAGTAGAGTCCATTGGATAGTAAGGGTAAAGAAGAATGCATCAACTTAAGACGAGGAGAACACCTAATCTACTCGACCGTTTGATGTAATTTCAAAGCCATCTGAAAGATAAAAGAGTCTAGTTTTCATGATGAGGCTGTCAAAGAAGAAGCTCTAAGGAATTGGGCTGGAGAATGAGAAAAAAACAGAGGGTCGAGCTATCGGGTAAGCTGGGCCAGTCTTGATGTCTGGATGATTCCGGCTAAACCATGAAGAGTTATGAGCTAAGATTTTATGGTACGCTTACATTTTAGAATAGTTTTGTAGAAGAAAGTATCTTAAATAAGGTTTAGAACTATGAGTAATCTAAGCTGTAATTTGGATCTGGATTCTAGGGGTAAAAAGGGAGCCCGAGGTAGAAAAGGGAACTATTAGAAAGGCTCCTAAGCAATTAAGGTGAGTGTTATAGCTTTGATCATTAACACATAGTGTGAGTGTTATAGAGTTATAGTTCCGATATATTGTGAGTGTTATAGCTTTGATAATTAACACATAGTGTGAGTGTTATAGCGTTATAGTTTCGATATATTGTAAGTGTTATAGCTTTATAGTTTCGATATATTGTGAGTGTTATAGCTTTGATCATTAACACATAGTGTGAGTGTTATACCTTTGATAACTAACACATAGTGTGAGTGTTATAGCGTTATAGTTTCGATATATCGTGAGTGTTATAGCGTTGATATTTAACACATAGTGTGAGTGTTATAGCGTTATAGTTTCGATATATCGTGATTGTTATGTTGCTTTGATAAATAAAAAATATTGTGTGTTTATATAGTGTTGATAGTAAATGCATATTATGAGTATTCACTTAGCTTTATACTCTCATATTGGAATATATGCATCTGTAGATACAAAATACATGCTTTTGGTGATAGGATGATTGCCATGATATTGTTCGTGTATGACTGTGGAAACTGAGATTATGCCCGGGATATAGTTAGCATGCTTAACAAAAGGTGCTTGGCGGGAAAAATATGGTCGGCTTCAGTCGGCGGGAAATAATAGTCGATGACAACCGACGGGAAATATGGTCAAGTACCTAAACATGACTAGCGGGATAAATAAAATGGTCGATGAGCACATTGGCGGGAATTGGGATCATAGGAAGGTTTCCATAGGTGATTGTATTGATTGATGATATGATATGCATGCCACGTATAGCATTTTGGAATAAAGGTTAATCATTACATGAATAAATCCATGATCATGCATGGGTACACTATGATTATTATTATGTGCTTGATTTCCCAAAAAATGATGATTTTCAAAGTGATTTCTATCCTAAAAGAACCACTCACTAGGCTTAGTAGCTCACACTCTTCAAAATGTTTTCTTAATTCCCCCCAGGTAGTGGAAGATGAGGAGTTCCAGGGTGCTACTAAGGTCAAGGTCTGCCACGTGGCCCAATTACACTTCCAGAGAGTTTTTACAGTTGTCGTTGTAAACTTTATTGTTAAGTCTTTAAGTTGTATAAACGTTATATCACTATCGTAATAAAACATGGGCCTACTTAATCCATTATAGTTTATCCCTTTGACTTAATCATTCTGCTGTGTATAAGTTATAGTATGGTATCAGAGTTATTCCGCAAGAATCATTAGGCAGTAAGTGTCAGCTCAAGGGTTGATAACTGCTACAGTCGCATCCCTCTCCTAGGCTGAGAAAGTGGTCTGGGGGCGGGGTGTGACAAAACCAGATCCCTTCTTCTTCATTTTTCCCATTCTTCGCATTTTTATCCTAGGTAGCCCGTCGCCGCCGCCACTGATCCCTCTCCCTTTCCCTTTGCCGATCCCTCTCCCCATCCTTCTTCCCCGCTGATCCCTCTCTCCCCGCTCCCTCCCTCGCCGATCCCTTTCCCTTTCCCTTTGCGTTTTGCTCCTTCAAGGAGCCGCCACTGCTGTATCTTTCAACCACCATCGTCTAGTCCAGCCGCTACTGCCTCCCCTTCTTCAGCCACCTCCTTCAACCGCCAGCCGTCGCCTGCCGGTAATCTTCCCCCTTTATGTTCTCTTGTTTTGTATATTAGTTTAAATCATTATTTTTAAATTATAGCATGTTATTGTGGATTGAGTTTTTTTATTGTGAATGTTATTATGGATTGTTTTTAATTAGCATTATTTTTTTTTATTTAAGCCATGGATTGTAGATGTTTCAATTTATGCAATTTTTTGATTATGGATGTTATAATTTACTTAATTTTAGACTTAGTTTAGGGGAAAAAAATCAATAACATTAGGGGGAAAAAAGTCAAATCACCTATTATGGATTATTTAAAATTTTAAATACTCTGAACAAACTTGGAATTTTGTATTAAGTTAATCAAAATTCATGCTTAATAAAGACTTTGTACTTTATCCTCTAATCCAGGTTATTATTTTTTATTGCAGGTTGGTCAAAAAAGATTTATCTTTAAGGATGAATAAAGAATGGATTAAACTAAGGAATAAGTTATCAGTGGAGTATAGAGAAGGAGTATCCCAGTTTTTAGATATGGAAAAGTTTCATGTTAATGATTCCGGACGAATAAGATATCCATGCAAGAATTGTATGAATTCAAATTGGAAAAAAAATAGATATTGTGGAACGACATCTATTAACATATGGAATATCTCCCTCATACTGTGAATGGGTTTATCATGGAGATCCAGTAAACTTATCTAGAAGTTTTGAAAGTCATAAAACTCATTCAATACAGAATGATGAAGTAGATAGTATAGAGAGTAATGTTGTCGAAGAAAATGAGATGTTGAATCTTATAAATGATTTACAATTTCCAATTGAAAACGAAAATGCAAATGAAGAAAGGATTAAGAATGAGATGTCCTCTAATGGTCAAGAAAGAGATACCACGAACTTATTCGAGGATTTAATGATCAAAGCACGTAATGAATTATTGTAGGACTGTATCAACAGCAGCAAAAGCACAAGGACCATCTAAGCACTCAAATTCACTAATTTTGGCATAATATAAAGCATGCTTCTGCAGAAAAATGGGTTTCAAGACATACCTCTTGTAGAACTTCTTCAAAACTCCTTCTCCAGCTATAATCTTCTCCATATCTTGTTGTAGACCACCTCAAGATCTTCCCCACTATTCTCTTGGTGCTCTAGATTGAGTTGTGGGACTCAAAACATGCTTGAATCAAGGGATGAAGGAGAAAAGCTCACTGCAACAACCTTTGTTAAAGAACCTTTCTTCAAACCGAATTGTCTCTCAAAATTCTGTTCATTGCATGCCCAATTTTCACTCCAATCTTCTCATTATATGCAGATCAACATGCAAAGAGAAGAGCTGCATGAGTTGTAGCTCATGCTTGGAGAAGACAAGGTCAAGACAATGCAATATGTGTGAGCTACTTGGTGATAGATAATGGAAAAATCCATTTTTCTATTTTGTGTTTTTGTTTTCCAATTTTTTCAATTTTATCTAAAAATAAAATTTTGATTTAAAAAATATATTTGATTTTAAAAATGAAAAATTAATTAATTTCATAAATTAATTATTAAATAAAACTTCATTAATTTAATATCAAATATTAAACTAATTTTAACACATATCCATCTTTATATATTTAAATCATATTTAAATATATAAATTCTCCTATTCCATTTAATTCTAAAATTAAACATAATTATATCTCATATAATTACTAATTCCCTTAATTCTAATTTGAACGTTTCAAATTAACTTATCACGTTATTCTAGAGCTAGTCCGTTATGAACTAGTAGGGGGGACCTCACGGACCTACAGATCATGCACTCCAACAATCCGAGATTAATTGGCTAAACTTATTAGACCAAATTAATCTCCATTCGTTAATTAATGGGTCACTCCACTAAAGCCCATAGTTGCACTCCCCCCACTGTAGATATATTATGTCCACATGATTTAACCATAATCAGCAAGTCGACCCTTCACATGTTGTTCGTAATAACGGCTGGGTCAAATATTTGTTTTACCCCCAAGATTACGTCTTATTCTTCAAGTCCCTACTGATCCTTTAATGAACAACTGGTTTGTGATCCAATCACCAAACTAAACTTTCTCGGCCCAGTGACAGAGTGGGGCCCCATGTTCAAGACCTGGATTCAGTACTTGAGAGAATAACCTTTCTCCTATCCCTAAATCGAGTAAGCGTGAACTCCGTCTTGCACCCTATGTCCCTAGCTATCTATCCGGTCTTACCTTTGAAATTGGATTCTTATTGAGGCGGCGTTGTTGAGCCAACTCTCAACTACGCAAATCTAAGGGTAATCCCGAATAAACAGGAGTTCATAGTTAGCTCAGGATTAAAATCGAATTACCTAGGTCATCTAGGTGAAATAGTCAATTTTAAATAGTAAACAATGTTATAAAGTAAGAGTGACTTATTTCTTGGTCCTGATCTTATGCAAACTCATTGCATAGAACGCCCCCACTCCTCATGCCATAACATGTACGAATTAGGATCACATCGTATGTAGCACTTTACAACTCTTTATGACAACTACAGAGTAGGTTGCATCCAATGGTGTTACCAGAATAAGGTACCCAACCTCATTCATGTACCATAGATCATTTTGACTATTTACTCGAACCCGATCCACTCTTATGTCTCCTCATAAAGTTCACGTACTCATACAATAGTCATGGGTCTTAGTTTATTGGATTTAGACTTTCATACAATTTATAAGATCAATAACAAGTATATTGATAATAGAAAATGTTTATCATTTTATAAACTGCGAGTTTTAGGACATAAAACCCAAAAATTATACCCTAGTTCTTCGCAATTTTCTTCCTTGAACTTTTTAGTGAAGTTGATGCATATCAAAGTTCTCAATGGCCGGAATTGTTAAAACAGTGTTTCCAGCTGACACCTCTATACCTACTTCCTTTTATGAAGCTCAGTGAAAATTGCGTGATTTAGGCCTAGGTTATGAGTCTATTCATGCGTGCAAATATGATTGTGTATTGTATTGGAAAGAGTTTGTAGATTTGTAACAATGCTCTGTTTGTGGCGAGTCTCGGTACAAAGTTAATGATGGCATGGGTAAAAAAATACCACATAAGGTATTGCGTCATTATCCATTGATACCAAGATTAAAACGATTGTTTGCATCAAAAGAGGGCGCTTCTAACATGAGATGACATAAAGATAAGCGAGTTGAAAGGGAGGATGTATTGCAACATCCAGCTGATGCAGAGGGATGGAAACATTTTGATCTTGAATTCTCTGTAGATTCCCGAAATATTCGTTTGGGATTAGCTTCAGATGAGTTCAATCTGTTTGGAAATATGAGCACTTCTTATAGTATGTGGCCTGTGGTGATAAATCCTTATAATTTGCCCCCTTAGAAATGCATGAAGGAAATAAACTTCTTCATGTCTTTGCTCATACATAGTCCAAAATCTCCTGGAAAGAAAATTGATGTTTACTTGTAGCCGTTGATTGAAGAGTTGAAAGAGTTATGGACAATTGGTGTGCGAACTTATTATTCTGTTACTGGTGAGTTTTTTCAACTATATGCTACCTATTATGGATGACTAATGACTTCCCTGCGTACGGTGACCTATCTAGATGGAATACAAAAGGTTATCAAGCATGTCCAATATGCAAAGAAGATAATTTGTCCTTCGGGATAAGAGGGAAAATATCATTTATGGGACATCGACCTTACTTTCTAGAGAATCTTAGTTTGCATCAAGTAGGCAACATGATGGAAAAGTTGAACGTAGACTTCTTTCAGTCGTAATGAATGGAGAAGAGATCTTATAACAAATAAATACGCTAAACTTTTCTGTGCTTAGCAAACATCCATCAAAGCAAGATAAAAAAAGAAAACGAATTCTAAACTGGACTAAGAAAAGTATTTTTTTTCCAACTTCCATATTGGTCCAGACTATTGTTACGACATAAATTGGATGTAATGCATATTGGAAAAAAAAAACACATGCGACAATTTGGTGGGCACATTGTTAAATATTGAAGGAAAGAAAAAGGATACAACGAACGCTCGATTAGACTTACAAGATTTGAAGATAAGAAAGGACCTACACTTGATACAGGTCAATAACAGATTTGTAAAATCACACATAGCATACACATTAACTAATGGTGAATGGATTTCGTTTTGTACGTATTTGAAATCAGTGAAATTTCCTGATGGATTTGTATCTAACATATCACGATGTGTGAATGACAAAGATGGAAAAATATCGGGGTTGAAAACACATGACTGTCATGTGTTGCTTCACAGACTACTCCCTATTGGTATTCAGCATACCTACCGAAGAATGTATCCACTTCTATTGTTGAATTGTGTACATTCTTCGTGATTTATGTGGAAAGACAATATGTGTAGGTGATTTGAAAAGACTCTAAGCATACATCATAGTCATACTTTGTAAGTTGGAGAAAATATTTCCGTCTGCCTTATTCGATATAATGGTACACCTTGCAGTTCATCTACCATATGAAACCAAAGTGGTGAGTGCAGTTAGTTACAGTTGGATGTATCCTATTGAAAGAAGTTTACAAACATTAAAACAATTTGTACGGAACAAAGCACGTCTCGAGGGGTCTATAGCGAAAGCATATGCAATGAATGAATCATGGAACCTCTGCTCACGATATCTAATTGGGATTGAAACGAGATTCAATAGAGATGAATGAAATGATGATAACATTCCCGATCATGAGATATTTGGTGAATTTAAATTATTTAGGCAGAGGGTATGACCATTAGAGGCATCAACTTTATAGATGCTATCAGCGGAGGAAAAGTGTATTGCACATTGGTACATTCTCAACAATTGTAAAGAAATAACAAACTATCGCAAGTACATTTCAAACTTTTTCCTTTCCTAAGTTCTAGGGTAAATCCTTTGATATAACTTTCAAATGATCAATTTTGTAGGCAATATTTAAGGTTAATTCGTCGTGCTCATAGCGCCTCTGACTTATATATAAAACATCAATGCAAATTTCTTGATTGGTTTAGATCTCAAGTATACATAGTCATTTTGCAGGCAACAGTTGAGAGATGATTCATTTTTCATTGTCATTTTTAATGTATAATTAATTATCAGGTTCTACAACGGCGCGAGAGAAAAGATATCTCCGATGATTTCTTTTCACTTGCAATGGGACCTTCATCTGAGGTGCGCTCTTACAATGGATGCATTGTTAATGGGGTACAGTTTCACACTTTAGAGCGTGATAATTGTCGAGCTACACAAAATAATGGAGTTCTAGTGGCCGGGGAGATTAGTGAGAACGTAAGTGTGGATAACAATTTCTACAGTGTTGTAGATGAAGTATTAGATTTCCAATATGCGAACAGAAGACGTGTTTTTCTGTTGAAGTATAGATGGTTTGACATAGATAACAACAAAAGTAATAGGACACACGTGAATTTAGGATACAAATCGATTAATACATCACACTTTTGGTATATCGATGAGTCTTTCATCTTTGCTACCTAAGCATAACAAGTCTTTTACATTGATGACATCAAATATGGTAGAAATTGGAAAGTTGTTCAAGTAGTCCAAAATAAGCGAATATGGGATGTAGCAGAAGTAGATGGTGTTGAAAACACACAACTAGATTTACTAGAAATTGTTGGTGGAGTCCAAGTGGATGAAACCATTGAGGAGGTTACTTTATGCAGAGTTGACATTGGTCCTACAGTTGTGGAAAGACCAATTATTGTACATGGCGATCATGACTTCATAAACGATGATGATGAACAATTATCTCCCAATAATAGTTCAAGTGCTGATAAATAATTTGAATTAGATTACGATGATGAGTAATGATGTATCTACACAATTATCTTTTCCTCTGTTTACATGTATTTCATATTAATTTAATATTGTTTTGTCTTTTTTGTATTTGTATAGATACGATGTGAACCCCTAACAGGCAACAGGAGGTTGATGAAGAATTCCAGGAGATATATCTAGGCAACACAGGATCTTCTATGGGTGATACTTCAGGTCAGTATATTTTGAAATATATTCAGTTAACTGAAATACATCATAAACTGTTTTAAATTTTTTATTCCTCAGATAGTAGCTCAGCATCCATTCAGAGGAAACGCAAGCACTCGCGAAACATCGAGTTGGAAAAATACATAAAAAAAATGGCAGAATTACAATCGTGATGAATGAGGGGGAGACGAAACTGATATCTCAACATTCGATACAATTAAGTAATGCAATTGGTGTTGTCGTGAGATCTGCATTTTCAGTACGATGTCATACTTTTGCTGAGGTTCCAAACGAGTTTATAGAATTGGCTAAGAGTCAATTGTTGGTAAGTAATTATAAGTTTATTCTTTTAGAGTCAATTGTAGATTAAGAGTCATGAACATCATCTATGCTAATTATTCCTTCATTCTTTTGTAGCCTCATTTCGAACTTGATCTATCCAGTCAACAACTTAATCATTTTATAGAACATCAAATGAAAAACTCCTTCAAAAAATTTAGAGCAGATTTGTACAGACATTACAGGAAATGTAGAGATCTTCAGCAAACACGTGACAACTTGCCTAACTAGCTTAAAATTAGGCCAAAAGATTGGTATTTTTTGTGTGACCACTTCGAGAGTGAAGCGTTTCAGGTAGAATATTTAGGGCGTGTATCATTTACTACATTTATTAATACATCACACTTTTGAATTTTATTTTTTTTTGTTGAAATGTAGGAAATATCTGTGAAGAATAGGAAGAATAGAGAGAAATTATCGTTCGAACACGTAGGCGGATCGAAGTCATTCCTACAAATTCAGGCAGAGTTGCAGGCAAAGGAAGGTCGAGAAATAGGACGTGTTGTCCTATTTAGGGAAACACACTCTAAAGGTGGCAAGTTCGTGAACGAGGCAGCTGAAAATGCACATGTAACATTTTTTGCTTTACTATTTTGTTGTTTTTCATTTATGACTTTAGTTGCTCGTTCTTACACATTTAATTAATATGTTAAGAATAAAATGTTGGAATTACAATCCAACCCCACTCTAGAAGGTTCTCAACCACTAACAAGGGATGAAATCAGTGAGACGGTTTTGTTAGACGACCCGGATATTCAAAAGTCCTAGGTTGGGGCCCTAAACCTAAGTCAAGAAGGGGTAGCGTCTCATAAAGCTCATCATCTACTCAAGGAACTGAGAGGGGAATGGAGGAATTGAGAGTCAATTTCGCACACAGTCGAGGTAAGGAACTTGAAGACATTCAGAAACAAATGAAAGAGGATCATGCATGACAAATGGAAGAAATTAAAAAAATGATTGAAGACATGATACAATCACAGAGAGAAGACTCATCGAATTAGGTATGATCACTATATTATTTAGTTTTCTAATATGTTCCTATCCTGCAGTTATGGTAGTAAAGTAGTCATGTCTTAAGTAGCTTTATGATAAAGAATTATTGGCTATCCTACAGTTATGGTAGCCAAACAACTTGATTTTGATGTGCTTTTTGTACTTTTGTGTGTTTTTTGATGTGTTATCCTGCAGTTATGAAACTTGTATGTTTTTTTATGTTCGGGAGGTTCCATGTTTATCATGTGGGGTGGGTATAGTTTATTACACTCGTCTTCCCATTAAACTTGGAGTTCTTGTGTGTTTATGAATGTTTAAGAAATTCTAATCTGTTGTAGGGGGTGGGTTGAGTTTGGTTTAAACCATTTTGGGGACAAAGTTTAAGTTTTATGTGTGTTGGTTCTTGTTTATGACATTTGTGTGTTTTTTTATGTTCAGGAGGTTCCATGTTTGTCGTGGGGGGTGTGTAAAGTTTCATTAAACTTGTTTTCTCGTTGAACTTGGAGTTCTTGTATGTTTATGTATGTTTATGAAGTTCTAATGTGTTGTGGGGGGTGCGTTGAGATTGGATTAAACCATTTTGGGGACAAAGTTTGAGTTTTAGGTGTGTTGGTTCTTGTTTATGATATTTGTGTGTTTTTTGATGTTTGGGAGCTTCTGTGTTTGCTGTGGGGGTGGGTAGAGTTTCATTACACTCGTCTTCTCGTTGAACTTGGAGTTTTTGTGTGTTTATGAATGTTTATGAAATTATAATATGTTGTAGAGGGTGGATTGAGATTGGTTTAAACCATTTTGGGGATAAAGTTTGAGTTTTATGTGTCTTGGTTCTTGTTTATTATATTTTTGTGTTTTTTGATGTTCGAGAGGTTTCGTGTTTGCCGTGGGGTGTGGGTAGAGTTTCATTACACTCGTCTTCTCGTTGAACTTGGAGTTATTGTGTGTTTATGAATGTTTATGAAGTTCTAATGTGTTGTGGGAGGTGGGTTGAGATTGGTTTAAATCATTTTGGGGACAAAGTTTGAGTTTGATGTGTGTTGGTTCTTCTTTATGATATTTGTGTGTTCTTTTATGTTCGGGAGGTTCCATGTTTGTCGTAGGGGATGGGTAGAGTTTCATTACACTCGTCTTCTCGTTGAACTTGGAGTTCTTGTGTGTTTATGAATGTTTATGAAGTTCTAATATTATGTGGGGGTGGGTTGAGATTGATTTAAACCATTTTGGGGACAAAGTTTGATATTTATGTGTGTTGGTTCTTGTTTATGATATTTGTGTGTTTTTTGATGTTCAGGAGGTTCCATGTTTGTCGTGGGGGTGGGTAGAGTTTTATTACACTCGTCTTCTCGTTGAACTTAGGGTTCTTATGTGTTTATGAAGTTCTAATGTGTTGTGGGGGGTGGGTTGAGATTGGTTTAAACCATTTTGGGGACAAATTTTGAGTTTTATGTGTGTTGGTTCTTGTTTATAATATTTGTGTGTTTTTCGATGTTCGGGAGGTTTCATGTCTATCGTGGGGGGTGGGTAGAGTTTCATTACACTCGTCTTCTCGTTGAACTTGGAGTTCTTGTGTGTTTATGAATGTTTATGAATTTCTAGTGTGTCGTGGATGTTTTATTTATGAAGTTTGAACGTGTTGTGGATGTTTACCGATTATAACATTTGAATGTTTTTGTTTTATTGTAGAATGTTGTTCGGAGATGAGCTTGGACGATTGTTCAAGATGTTGTGTTCCAGACGTGTTCTAGACATTTTTTTCATTTTATTTCTTGTATGTATTTGTGATATGAATGTTTATGAAGTTCTAGTATCGACTTTGTTTTATTTTAGGATATTGTACTTGTTTATTTATTTGTTATAGTATTGACTTCGTTTTCGTTGTTTTATTTATTATGTGAATCTGTTTATTTAGTTAACTATGTTTTACAGGTTATTCAGATCAAATTTTAAAAAATTACAAACTATAAATTAAAAATTTTTGAAAGACAATTTTTATCTAATGAAGGAACTCCCCACGCATATATTACTACATTGGGAGTTCTTGTAACTCCTGATGCATAAAATAAACCATCGGGAGTTCGAGCACTCTAGACGCATGAAACAACCGTCGGGAGTTCGCATAGAAAATGGCATCGGGAGTTAGTCAAGGAACTCCCGACACCCTATACATGCATCGGGAGTTCCTCGACTAACTCCCAACGCCTTCCTTTCATGTGTTGGGATTTCCTCTCCCAACGGATTTTTCCCGATCGAACTCCCGACGACCCATTATTTATCAAGAGAGCCTCTCCCGACTCATTTTCCACCATTTCCTGACGAATTGTGATGTCGGAAGCAGTTCGATTTCTTGTAATGTTTGTAAGCATTCAACTGATCTAAGGTGTGGTTTGATTCAAATCAAACCTCAAAATGAATTTTGAATCTCCTGATCAATTAGGTCCGTTTAGTAATCATTTGGTTTTTTGTTTCTATTTTTGAAAATGAAGTTTATCTCATTCACATTTCTTACCATAATTTGCATCTTTCTTGACTAATTGTTGAATTCTTAGCCAAATTCCAAATACAAAAACAACTTTTTGAAAGCTACTTTTTTTAGTTCTTAAAATTTGGGTTGTTTTTTTAAATTTTTGGTGAAAAGAAAATAACAAAGGAACCTAAAACTAGGGTTAATAATTTTCAACTAATTGAAAAAATCAACAAGAAAGATTTTTTTTTTTTATCTCACAATTAATCAAGATCAAGAAAGCAACCCATCCAACAATAAAAAACAAATCTTTTTTTTGATTGGATGAGAATGAATGAAGAAATACTAAGTCGTTCCATATCGAATCTGGAACTTTGGTTCTTTCCAAAATTTTTGTATACTATCTAATGCATATAAGATTAATCCGTGGATCATACCAATAAAATCACTTCTTTTAAATTTGAATGGAAATGAAATTTTTAGTCAAAATAAAAAACTCATTGGAAAGAAAAGAGGATCTCTTTTTATATCAACGAAGGAAAAAACTCTTGAATTCGAAAATGGAAATAACGGAGAAAAGGAATCTGTGGCCGAAGAGGATCTTGACTCAATTCTCTAAAACCACAGAAAATATCTTCAAGACGATTCTGCGGGAGCAGATGTGAAAAAATGTATAAATAAAAAGGAATACAACAAAAACACGGAAGCGGAGCTTGATTTCGTCCTAAAAAGATATTTTCGTTCTAAAATGATTACCAAGTGGGGCCTATTTTTTTTCTTCTCAGAATTTGACTTGATTTTTTAAACCATTAGTGAAAAGTAGATAACAAGGAAGAAATTTAAAGGTAGAAGCAGTGTCCATATGCTTAATTTTCACAAACAAAAATAAAAAAACAAAATGGTTACCAAACAAGATCTATTAGTAAAATATAAGAATATTTAAAGACAAAAAATGGCTTGTAATAAAATATTTTTTCAAAGAATTAGAAACATCTAAAATTAACACTAAGAATGGAAGGATTATCAAATTTTTTTTTTTTTTAAAAAAAAAAAAAAAAAAAAAAAAAAAAAAAAAAAACTGGAATGCAGCTGTTTGAATTATAAAATAAAAGGAATTATCAAATGAAACAAATGAAAGGAATTTTTTAGTGAAATAACTGAAGGATGAACATATATCTTAAATCAATCTATTTTTAATTTGATATAGAAATAGAACAATGACCTTTGCATCACAATATAGTCAGTGGGTTGTTTCGGGAGATTAGTCGAGATGTGCATAAATTGATCCAAACACTCACGAATTTCAAATAATGCAATTATTTATAGGAAATGTCAAATATATTCTAAATGAAAATTTTACTTTTTTTTTAATTATGGAATTTGAAAAGGTAAACAATAATTTTCTATTATAAAAAATATATATTTATTATAAAAAAAATATATATTTACTACTATACTATAATTATTACAGAAATTTGAGGAGATTGCAAAATCAGAGGGTGGCTTTTGATTTTTGTAGAAAAAACGAAAAATAATAAGATTTTTTGCAAAAACGTGTCACGCACATGACATATATTTTTTTAATCCACAATTTGTTCCTGATATGGTCCACTAACTGGTTTTTGTTTTTAGCATTGTGTAATTGTTATACTGTGTATATAATTCTCAATAGAAAAATACAGTGTAAATGAAATCATTTGTTATGAGACTTGTGTCATAAAAATGCAGTATAAGTGGAATCGTCGGTCATGAGACTTCAACCTAATGGATTTAAGAGGTAAAAGACGTCGGATTTTTCTCCCATTTTAATATTTGAATTGGCAGTTTATATCTATTTTTTATTTGATGTAACCACTTTTCAAAACATATTCATAATTAATCAATCTTTAATTTGTTCACCAATTTAATTTTAATTTATAATATATCTTTAGATTTTATGTTATTTTATTATTTTATTATTATTTTAAATTCGGATTAATTTTTTTTATCTTGATTAGGATTTTACTTAATATATTTTATACATATTATAATCTAACAAGCTGTATATTTTATTTAAATTCATTATCACCTTATCATATTATTATACCATTAATTTATCTTTTTGACAAATAAATAAGTATTCACCTTTGCAATCTTATTGTCTTTTGTTATGCCTCTACAACAAGCTAAGCTGTTTTTTAGGTTTTGTGGATGATGTGATGGAGTTATAAATACAGTATAATTATTGAAGCTTAAATGAAAATAAAATTTTGAATAAGTATAATTGCAAATAAACGAGCTCTCTTCCTAATTTTTCTCCCTCAAATTATATTTGAATTTATATTTTATTATCAAATTAAATTTTATCTAACTACATATCGAATTAATTATAATAAACAAAAACTTCCTGATTTTCTCTCGAATTTATATTTTATTATCAAATTTTATTTTATCTAAATAACTTTCGATTTTTTTTAAAATATTTTATATAAATTAAATTTTTTTAGATATGTTTCTGTGTTTTATTTTTCTTTTTCTTTTTGTAGAGATTTGGAGGATAAATGTAAGATTGAAACGTTTGTGATAATATCTTAATTTTTTTCTTTGTTGTTCCACTTATATTTTATTATAGGTGTGTTTGTGTATGTTTTTTCTTATTTGTTTTTTTAAGTAAAGGAATGAAGGTTGATGTCACCCACAACTTAGTATTTCATCAATCATAATGATAATCGATGTCTTATTTAAAATCACACAAGACTTCATTGTTGAATGGTTTCTGATGACCACCATCCATAAATGATGAACTCCTTGTGAGACTTTTTTTATGTAATTTATTTTAAAATTGTAATTAAAACATATTGTGTACCCTTATATTTATTAAATTAATTTGACATGTGTAAGTCAAAATTCAATTTTGTAATGAGTTGATGTGCATTTTAGAAAAATATTGAATGCCCACAATTAAATACATATTAGATTTAGAATGAGTTCAAAGTTTTTCTATATATTATATAAATAATATAATAAAAAAAAACATCAAATAAGTTTTGTATACTAAATCTAAAGAGCTAAAATACCCATTCGTCATTTGAAATATTTGATAAAGAAACTAAATAAAACCCTTAGTAAGGTTAGATAATAAAAATAAAATGCTTATATATTTATGGATAAAAATAAAATAAATACAATAATTTAGACATCAAAATAATATATATACATATATATGTGTGTATATAGAGAGAGAGTTCAAGAAATCAACTACCAGATGAACTTTCATTTTGTATTGAGAAATATGTTTTAGTTTTACTTTGCATATCGATGAGAGGAAAAACTTATTCAATAAATATTTAGTGTTTGTTCGTATATATATATATATATATTCAACCTCTCTTATAGATATTTAAAGTTTGTTAGTATTATAAATTTTTTAGTTTATAATATAAAGAGTTTGATACTAATTAAAATGTTTTGTCTCTTTGTTTCTGAAAATTTGTGAATTTATTTTTAATTATAATTAGTAATAGAATTAAAATAAATATTACAATTCTCTCTCCTACAATTAATTACTCTATATATATCAACAACTATCTTTTGTCTCTTCTTTATTCTGAAGTTTACTTTACTTTTTTCCCTCTATGTTTGTATTTTGTATTTATTATCTTCCATTTTCTTTTATATATTTATGTTAGATAGCGTTTTTTCAACTTTATAATGCTATAGAAAAAATTCTTTATTAATGTACTTTTCTTATACGACTCCATTATTTTAGCATTCTTTTTGTTGCTTCAATTATATCTACCTAAATTTTTAAAGTTGAATCTAAAAAGAAAAAATAAAGATGAATGCGACGAAGCATAATATCAAGAAAAGGTGGAAATATCACATGCATCGCGCATGTTAAAGACTAGTATATAAAATGGGTAAAATGGAGAGTGTATTTACATTCCCAATTTTCCCTCATTTTTAAGCATATACCTATTAGAGCCTTAGTTTAATGATTTTTTTGAAAAATAAATTTAATAGTTAGTTATTGATTCACTATCCACAACTTCTATCATGTAGATTTAATGGTTAGTTAATTATTTTATTCTCGCCTTTTTGTAATTTTAGATTTAAATACATGTAATGTGGTGTTAAATCGATCAGATGATTTCTTTCTTCGTGTTTCCTTCTCTATCTTGTCCGTCACTCCCACTATTCTCGGAGGGACTTACATCTCAGAAGTAGTGTTGTTATTTGAACCTTAAAATTTATGCATTCTTCCAGAAAGCACATGAAAGAACGAAATAAAGAAATACCGGGGGCGGACTTATGCTTTTATTAAGGTTCAATACTCTTTGTATTAGGCTCTGAGAAAGCATCTCTTCTTGGTAGAATAGGTAGAGCATGACTTCTTTCAACTATTCTATTATTAGTTCTTAGTAATAGTGATAGAATGAGTTGTATTTTTAGCTCTCAAAGAGGTTATTGATTGATCTGGCAAAAGCGAAAGACCTCCTAACGTAATTCGAATGGGGGCGGACTTGACCGCTGAACCCCTGTGGTTGCTTACTTTTTTACTCTGTTATTACTGCTCTTCTCAGATGGATTTAATTACATACGCTCTCCTCAACGTTTACTTTTCTCCATTTCATTTTTCATTTTGGTACTTTTCTTTTCCTTTTGACATTTTCCATTCTTTATCTTTTTATTTATGTTTGGATTAATTTTCATGTTAACATTCAATCATCTCAAAGAAAGCCTTGAGAATCCATTAATTTAATGTTGTTATTTCAATCATAAATCGGTATGTATTTTTGTCTATGTTTTTATATTTCTCTGAGTGGAACACTTAAATTCTGTGTTTGCATGGATTTAGATCGTGTTAGTGAGCAAGTTGGAATTTTTTCGTTCTATCTTTCATTTGTATCAATTTTTAATTAATTTTTTTTAGATTCTTAACATTGAAACTAGGGTTGGTTGCACAAATAAAAATTACAACCAAAATAATAAAAGATGTAGAACAAGGATACAAATATTAGGGTTATGGTACAAAATTAGCGCCAGATGTCATTGATAGCAGCTATTAGTAATAGCTACATAGGTAAATGACTAAAAACCCCACACGCAACCCACTATTTTGCGCTGCTTCTTCCGGTTTTTTTAAATTGAAAGTTATCACTCTATCAGTGAAAACTTTAAATTTGTAATAGCTTTCAGTTTGAGAAATATGAATTCAACCTTGAAATAGTAACACTTGAAATATCACCTTTCAATTTGCTATCAGTTATCAGTGGCTATCATTGATACACTATGATAATTTGGAATCAAACTTGAAATATTAACATCTAAGGCTATCAATAGATATCAATGATCTACTTTTATAAGTAGTTATCAACTTTTAAAGAAAATTATCATCTTTTAAAGATTAACATTTAAAGCTATAAGTGATCGAAGACTATAAATGAGAAATCTATAAATTAATATCTCTGATATTTACCTAAGCCATATCATCAATATCATTAATATCATTCATCTAATTGATATATATCTAAGTTAGATCACTGATATATAGATATCATTGATAGCTTCTGTCAGTAGTAATCACTGATAACTTTTAGCAGTGGCTATCAACGATAGACTTCCATCAAATGAAATCGTATTTTATATCATTGATATCATCGATATATGGATATCAGCTAAGTTCTATAATCGATATCATCGATATCACTTATATCGTGATTATTAGTGATAGCTTCTATCATTCATAACATGCTATCAAAGATAAAGGTACACATTTCCTAAACGATCACGTACTATTTCCTAGACGATCGCTTAGTGCCTGAGCTGAACTAAACGATAGTATAGACAATTGCCCAATTTTTATTACACGATCATGTACTGCACACTAAACGGTCAAGTACCCGACTATACGATAGTCTTTCCTTTCTCCCACTACTTGATCTTTAGTACATGATTGCCTTTCTTTCTCACCTCTACCAAATCCGAACAAAGTCCACCCTTTGGATTCTCACTCCGAGAATATTGAGGGCTCCGAGTGGTGGTGTTGTCTCTGTTTCCTGGTGTTTGTGCGAAGCCGTTTGTGGTAGACGACGGGAGAGTTGCTGAATGATTGCTGGACGTTCTAGCAAGAGGAGTTCGTTTACGGAGAGACCAAGATTTCAAGTGAATAAAGGTTTCAACTTGTATGTTCTCTCAGTCTCTTGTATTTTATCCTTTAAGCATGCTAATAATTTAGTGTTGATAATGCATATTTGTTTGTGTGAATGTAAATGTGGAAATTCTATCACAATAGTTTGGAAAGATCCGCTTCCGCTCATAGGTACTCTTGTATAAGAGTTCCTTCAAGAACATGAAATAGTTTTCTAACTCTCAGCACCTGGTACACCTCAGCAGAATGGTGTATTAAAAAAAAGAAATCGAATCTTGTTGGACATGGTTTGGTCTACAATGAGTTACGCTTCCTTACCTGACTCGTTTTGGGGTTATGCAGTAGAGACTACAGCTTATATCCTGAACTGCGTTCCCTCCAAGAGTGTTGCCAGAACACCTTTGGAGATATGGAATGATCGTAAAAATAATTTACGTCATTTCAGAATCTGGGGTTGCCCAACACACATGCTTGAGGCTAATTCTATGAAACTGGAACGACGTTTAAGGTTATGCCTATTTGTAGCTACCTCAAATGAACAAAAGGTGGTTATTTCTATGATCCTAAAGAAAAAAAAAATATTTGTATTGACAAATGCTACTTTTCTTAAGGATGACCACATAAGGGAGCACATACCGCTACAAGAAAATAGAGCTCCCTTGACGCCTAAATCTACCGTTGGAAGCTCGATCATTGAGAGATAGGGTCTCTTCCAACGACGAAAGGGATCGTTGGGAGTTCCTAAGGAACTCTCGATGACGTAAGGGCCCGTCGGGAGTTCCTTAGAAACTCCCCACAAATAAATCACTGCGTCGGGAGATAGAACGTATCTCCTAACGCGCTAAAGGACTGTTAAGAGATAGACCTATCTCTCGACGCGGTTATTTAATCGTCGGGAGTTCCTTGGTCGTCGATCACCGTTGAGAGATTCGATCTGGTATATACCTAGTTCGCATCGCAACCTCCTTTTCCTTTTTCCCCATTAACCCCAATCTGAAAACCCCAGCCTGTCATTGCTTGTCGCGTTTGCCTTGCCATTTTCCTGCCCTCGATCTGCTCGTCTGCCGTCATCGCTTGCTGCTATTGCCCTTGTCGCTTGCTGCCATTATCGTCGCCGTTCTGTTCGCGTCTCTTCCTTCGCTGTTCGTTTCCTTGTCATTCATTTGTTGAGATTGGTGTCCTAATTCTTCCAGAGTTTCGTAGTTTGTAAATATTGTACACATTGTTATGAATAAAATCAGAGTTATTTTGTTTTGCATTTACTTGTATCCAATAAACAAAGATCCATGGTTATTGTATGAAAACTTAAGCATGTATATGAGATATACAAGTGAATCATGCCTTAAGTGATGACCTAAACGGTTTGTAGTATACGGATTAAGGAGGGATACCTTATGTTGGTGACACAACGGAAACGACCCAATTTTGTAGAGGTTTACAAGTGTTGTAAACTACTACAAGTTGTCTAATCTTAACCATTCATGTGGAGACATGCGAGTGGGGGTGTCCTATATAAAGAGTTTGTATAAGACCGGACCAAGAGATGATTCGACTGTTTATATAATGTTGTTGATACTTGAGACTTACATCTCACTTAAATGACCATAAGTGACATGACCTTAATCCTGAGTGTTTTGAGAACTCCTGCCTTTGAGGGAAGTCCTTTGATTTGTATAGGTGAGAGTGGCCAGATTGCCAACTCAACCAGCCTACCTTTTTGGGGACTTGTCTAATTGGGGAGCTAGAAACTCAGTTACACAAGACGGAATTCACTCCTTCCTTGTAGCAAAGGTAAGTAGATAGATTACTCGTTTAAGGGCTGATTATGGGTCTTGAATATAGTGGCCACAACCTTTCTTTGAAAGAGAGGACTAAGTTATAGTAGGACTATGACTTATGTTCATTAGAGGAATCGGTGGTACTTAAGAAGTTAGATGTAACTATAGGGTATAACGGTAAATTGGTCCAGTTGTACTTATGAGCGATCTGTGAAGGGTTATCGCATTGTTGATTAGTTGATATGGATACAAAAATATATCTATAGTGAGGAGAGTGCAGCTGTCGATCTATAGTAGAGTGCCCAATAATTAACGGATGGTGGATCTTGTGACTAAAGAGTTTAGTCAGTTATTCACTTACCATTGGAGCTTCAAGCTATAGGTTCATAAGGTCCCCTTAGTAGCTGAATGGATTTAAGTTGAGAATCAGTTCTTGAGGTTGATTTAAAGTGTTCAAATTATAATGAGGAAATTCAATTATATATGATATAATTGGTGTGATGTATGAGATACATCAAGTGGAGGATTAATATAAATATGATTTACATTAAGTACCATAAAATAGAAAAAGAACTATGGTTTGTATGTTTCATGAGATAAAATATTAAAACTATAGGTTATAAATATAATATGGTAAGTTGGTTATCATATTTCTTTATAATAATATTAATTATTTGATAAATATCTCTTTTTCTCTAATAACCATTTGAGTGAGAGGTTATTGGTGGTATTATGGTAACCGTGAGATAAAAGGAAAAATATTTTCCTAATTTTAGTATAGTTACATGATTTGGAAAGTTACTCACGGAGAAAGCCATCAAGTGAAATTTTTTCACTAAGCGATAGCTATAGAGAGACTAAACGATCGTGGAGCATTGACTATACGATAGTCATTCAGCTAGTCGTAGCTAAACGATCATATGGCTTTGTTTATACGATAGGCTGTCATCTTTTACACGATCGAGCATATCGTCTATACGATAGACAACATCCTATCTCCCACTTGCTCGATCATCTACACGGTTTTTATTCTCCAGTATCCTTCTTTAACGAAGATGATATAGAGCCCACAACTTCTGGATTCACTACAAGAAATCTGACTTCTCCCGACGTCACATTTCGTCGGAAAAGTGTGAAAAATTCATCGGGAGAGCCTCTCTCGATGGATAAACGATCGTCGGGAGTTTGGTCGGGAGAAACCTATCGAGAGAGGATCTCCCGACGCACTTTAAAACGACGTCGAGAGTTATAGGGGAACTCTCGATGCACATATAGGGCACCTCCTCTGTGTGATCGTATCATGTCTTCAATCATGTTTTTCATTTCTTCCATTTGTCTTGCATGATCCTCTTGCATTTTTTTCTAAACGTCTTCAAGTTCCTTAATCCTCAACTGAGACTATTGGAAATTGGCTCTCAATTCCTCCATTCTCGCCTCCATTCCTTGAGTAGATGACGAGCTTGATGAGATGCTACTTCTTCTTGACTTAGCCTTAGGGTCCTAACCTAGGCCTTTTGAATATCCGGGTCGTCTACCTAAAACTGTCTCACAGATTTCATCTCATGTTTGTGGTTGAGAACCTTCTAGAGTGGGGCTGGATTATAATTCCAACATTTGATGCTAGACATAATAATTAAATGGGTGAGAATGGGCGACTAAAGTTAAAAGTGAAAAAAAAACATGATAGTCAAGCAAAAAATGTTACATGTACATTTTCAACTGCCTCATTCATAAACTTGGTACCTTTAGAGTGTGTTTTCCTAAATAGGTCAACACGTCCTATTTCTCGACCCTCCTTTGTCTGCAACTCTGCCTAAATTTGCAGGAATGACTTCGATCCACCTACGTGGTCGAACGGTAATTTTTCTCTATTCTTCCTATTCATCACATATATTTCCTACATTTGAAGGAAAAAAAATATGTCAATAGTGTGATGTATTAGTAAATGCAGCAAATGATCCACGTCATAAATATTCTACCTAAAACGCTTCACTCTCGAAGCAGTCACACAAAAAGTACCAATCTTCTTGCCTATTTTTAAGCCAACTAGGAAAATTGGCACGTACTTGCTGAGGATCTCCACATTTTCTGTTAGTCTGTGCAAATCTGCTCTAAATTCATTGAAGGAGTTTTGCATTTGATGTTATATAAAACGGTTAAGTCGTTGAGTGGACAGATCAAGTTTGAAATGAGCCTACAAAAGAGGGAGGGAAGAATTAGCATAGATGATGTTCATGACTGTAAAAGAATAAACTTATAATTACTTACCAATAATTGACTCTTAGCCAATTCTATGAACTCATTTAGAACCTCAGCAAAAGTACGACAACGTACTGGAAATGCAGATCTCACGACGACGCTGATCACATTATTAAATCGTACCGAATGTTGAGATATCGGTTTTGTCTCCCTCTCATTTATCATGATTGTAATTCTCCCATGTTTTTAGACGTATTTTTCCAACTCGATGTTCCGCGAATGCTCTCATTTCTTCCGAGTGGATGCCGAGCTACTATCTGATGAATAAAAAATTTAAAACAGTTTATGATGTATTTCATCAACAAAATATATTTCAAAATATACTAATCTGAAGTATCACCCACAGAAGATACCGTCTTGCCTAGATATATCTCCTGAAATTCTTCATCAGCCTCCTGTTGCCTATTAGGGGTTGACATCGTATCTATACAAACACAAAAAACAGAAAACAATATTAAATTAACAATAAATACATGTAAGCTAGAGAAAAAGAGAATTGAGTAGATACATCATTACTCATCATCGTAATATAATTCAAATTATTCATCAGCACTTAAACTGTTATTGGGAGATAATTGTTCTTCATCATCATCTTTTATGAAGTCATGATCGCCATGTACAATAATTGGTCTTTCCACAATTGTAGGATCAACGTCAACTCTGCATAAAGTAACCTCCTCAATGGTTTCATCTATTCGGACACTACCAACAATTTCTAGTAAATCTAGTTGTGCATTTTCAACATCATCCACTTTCGATACATCCCATATTCGATTATTTTGGACTACTTGAACAACTTTCCAATTGCTACCATGTTTGATGTCATCAATGTAAAAGACTTGTTGTGCTTAGATAGCAAAGATGAAAGGCTCATCGACATACCAAAAGTGTGATGTATTGATCGATTTGTATCCTAAATCCACATTTGTCCTATTACATTTGTTGTTATCTATGTCAAACCATCTACAATTCAACAAGAAAATGCGTCTTCTGTTCGCATATTGGAAATCTAATATTTCGTCTACAACACCGTAGAAATTGTTATCCACACTTGTGTTCTCACTGATCTCCCCGACCACTAGGACTCTACTATTTTGTGTAGCTCAACGATTATCACACTCTACAGTGTAAAACCATACCCCATTAACAATGCATCCATTGTATGAGTGCACCTCAGACGAAGGTCCATTGCAAGTGAAAAGAAATCATCGGAGGTATCTTTTCTCTCGCGTCATTGTAAAACCTGATAATTAATTATACATTAAAAAAGACTACGAAAAATGAATCATCCCTCAACTGCTGCCTGCAAAATGACGATGTATACCTGAGATTTGAACCAATCGGGAAATTTGCATTGATGTTTTATATATAAGTCAGAGGCGTTTTGAGCTTCACGACGAATTAACCTCAAATGTTGCCTATAAAATTGATCATTTAAATGTTATATCAAAGGAAATACCCTACGATTTAGGAAAGGAAAAAGTTTGAAACATACTTGCAATAGTCTGTTATTTCTTTACAACTGTTGAGAATGTACCAATGTGTAATATGCCTTTCCTCCGCTGATAGTGTCCGTAAAGTTGACGCCCCTAATGGTTGTACTCTTTGCCTAAATAATTCAAATTCACCAAATATCTCGTGATCAGGAATGTTATCATCATTTCGTTCATCTCTATTGAATATCATATCAATCTTACTTAGATATCGTGAGCAGAAGTTCAATGATTCATTCATTGCATATGCTTCCGCTATAGACCCCTCGGGACGTGCTTTGTTCCGTACAAATTGTTTTAATGTTCGTAAACTTCTTTCAATAGGATACATCCAAATGTAACTAACTGGCCCCACCACTTTGGTTTCATATGGTAGATGAACTACAAGGTGTACCATTACATCGAAAAAGGCAGGTGGAAATATTCTCTCCAATTTACAAAGTCAGGAAAGAATGTAGTCTGTTCAAATCACTTACACATATTGTCTTTGCACATAAGGTGGAAAAGAATGTACACAACTCAACAATAGTAGTGGATATGTTCTTCGGTAGGTATGCTAGAATACAAATTGGGAGTAGTCTGTGAAGCAACACATGATAGTCGTATGTTTTCAACCCCGATATTTTTCCATCTTTGTCATTCACACATCGTGATATGTTAGATACAATCCATCAGAGAATTTCACTGATTTCAAATACTTACAAAACGAAATCCGTTCACCATTTGTTAATGTGTATGCTGCATATGGTTTTACAAATATGTTATCGACCTGTATCAAGTGTAGGTCCTTTCTTATCTTCAAATCTTGTAAGTATAATCGAGCGTTCGTTGTATCCTTTGTCTTTCCTTCAATATTTAACAATGTACTCACCAAATTGTCGCATATGTTTTTTTCAATATGCATTACATCCAATTTATGTCGTATCAATAGTCTGGACCAATATGGAAGTTGGAAAAAAAATACTTTTTTTAGTCCAGTTTAGAATTCGCTTTATTTTTTTATCTTTCTTCGATGGATGTTTGCTAAGCATAGAAAAGTTTAGCGTATTTATTTGTTGTAATATCTCTTTTCCAATCATTACGATTGGTGGAGGTCTACGTTCAACTTTTCCATCATGTTGTCTACTTTGACGCCAACTATAATTCTCTGGAAGATAACGTCGATGTCCCATAAATGATATTTTCCCTCTTATCCCGAAGGACGAGTTATCTTCTTTGCATATTGACATGCTTGATAACCTTTTGTACTCCACCCAGATAAGTCACTGTATGCAGGGAAGTCATTAATCGTCCATAATAAGGTAGCATATAGTTGAAAAAACTCACCAGCAACAGAATCATAAGTTCGCACACCAATTGTCCACAACTCTTTCAACTCTTCAATCAACGGTTGCAAGTAAACATCAATTTCTTTTCCAGGAGATTTTTGACCAGGTATAAGCAAAGACATGAAGAAGTTTGTTTCCTTCATGCATTTCCAAGGGGGAAAATTATAAGGAATTATCACCACTGCCACATACTATAAGAACTGCTCATATTTCCAAACAGATTGAAGCCATCTGAAGCTAATCCCAAATGAACATTTCGAGGATCTAAAGCGAAATGAGGGAATTCACGATCAAAATGTTTCCACTCCTCTACATCAGATAGATGTCGTAATACATCCTTCGTTTCAAGTCGCTTATCTTTATGCCATCTCATGTCAGAAGCGCCTTCTCTTGATGCAAACAATCGTTTTAATCTCGGTATCAATGAAAAATGATGCAATACCTTAGGTGGTATTTTTTACCCTTGCCATTATTAAATTTGTACCGAGACTCACCACAAACAGGGCATTATTGCAAATCTGCAAACTCTTTCCAATACAATACACAATCATATTTGCACGCATGAATAGACTCATAACCTAGGCCTAAATCACGAAATTTTCGCTTGGCTTCATAAAAGAAAGTAGGTATAGAGGTGCCAGCTAGAAATGCTACTTTTAACAATTCCAGCAACATGTCAAACGATTTATTACTCCAGTCGTTCAGAACTTTGATATGCATCAACTTCACTAAAAGCTCAAGGACGAAAATTGCGAACACCCAGAGTATAATTCATTATGTGCTTCGTTCATTAAATCCTCAAATAAGTTCGTGGTATCCCTTTCATGACCATTAAAGGAAATTTCATTCTCAATCCATCCTTCATTTGCATTTTCGTTTTCAATTGGCACTTGTAAATCGTTTATAAGATTCAACATCTCATTTTCTTCGACAGCATTACTCTCTATACTATCTACTTCGACATCCTGTATTAAATTACTTGTATGACTTCTAGATAAATTTACTAGCTCTCCATGATATACTCATTCACAATATGAGGGAGATATTTCATATTTTAATAGATGTCGTTCCACAATATCTATCTTTTTCCAAATTGAATTCATACAATTCTTGCATGGACATCTTATTCGTCCGGAATCATTAACATGAAACCTTGCCATATCTAAGAACTGTGATACCCCTTCTTTATACTCCATTGATAACTTATTACTTAGTTTAATCCATTCTTTATTCATCCTTAAAAATAAATATTTTCTGACCAACTTGTAATCCAAAACAATAACCTGGATTAGAGAACAAAGTACAAAGTATTATTAAGCATTGAGTTCCATAATTTTCATTTTTTAAGGCAAAATAAACATATAGGTCCCTAGACCGTTTAAATTGTCTTAACAACTTTCAAATGTTTTATTTAGTACGTCTCTAAGCTTTCAACTTTGTGTCTAATATAGGCCTTTCGTCTATTCAACATCTTCTAAAATTTACAAGCCTATTAGACACAAAATTTAAATTTAAATTTTCTATTAGACACAAAATTTAGTTTTATGTCTAGTAGATTCTTTAAACTTTTTTTAAAATATTAAATTTGTTAGGGACCTATTAGGTCCCAAATTGGAGGTTTAAAGATTTATTTTATATTTTTTAGATTTATAGATTTATTAGACATAAACATATAAGCATAAAAAAGTTCACATACTAAAAATAGCACATAGCATCTATGTACTAATTTTCTTTCTCCTTTCAAGGAAAGTTCGAAATCTTAAATCATGCATGCTTAGGCTCCAAATAACCAACATCATATCATTTTGTAGACATAAACATAGTGTTATAATCAACTTGAAACTTAAAAGAGTTTTATAATGTTTATCTCTAACGAATTATGAAATGTTCGTTATAAAATTACTCTCAACAATTTCAGAGAATTTTAAAACAAATATATTATGCAAAATTGACAAGATATTAATGGGCATGATTTGTACAAAAAAAATTCAGAGAACATTTTAATGGGCATGATATGGACATGATTTGTACCAATTTCAGAGAATTAACAAAAGCGAATACAATATTGAAACACATTTTAATGGGCATGATTTGTACAAAAAAAATGTGAAATAATGATTTAAATAAATATACAAGATAAAATAAATTGAGAAGATTACCGACGAGGAGACGACGGTGGTGGCGGGTAGTTGATTGCAGCTGTTGACTGAAGGGAGGAGCGGCGGCGGCGGAAGAATGGAGGAAAAATGGGGGGGGGGGGGGGGGAATGGGAGAGTGAGGGAGATGAGTTGGTGGAAAAACACACTTTGTGAAATATTGTAAAAGAGCGGCGCGGTAAGGGTCGTGGCAAGGGCAAAAAAATGGGAGAAAAATGGGAAAGGAGTGGCACGGCGAGGGCGGCGGCAAGGTGTAAAAGGATGAGAAAATGGGGAGAGTGGTGGAGAAGAATGAGGAAAATGAGAGAAGAAGGGGCGGTGAGGAAAAAATTTGAGAGAGAAGGCGGAAAAATGGGAGGCGGCACCGGTTAGGGGGAAGATGGGTTAGGATTTTGGGAAAATGGGGGGAAAATAGGAGAGATGGGGAATGAGGGGTCTGGTTTAAACCAGACCCCTCTCCCGATGCCGCCCGACGGGCATTGAGAGAGCCGTCGGGAGTTCCTGATGGCTAAAAACGGTGTCGAGAGTTCCTTGGGAACTCCTGACGATCCTTTACAGCATCGGGAGTTCCCTGGGAATTTCCAACAGGCCTTTACGTCGTCAGGAGAGACGGTCTCTTCTGACGACCTAACTCCCGATGCTCTATTTAGGCGTCGGGAGAACTTCTTTTTCTTGTAGTGATTCTCACATTAAGAATACCAAGGTAACCATTGCAGTGGTGTCCTCACTTAACTTGATTGATTTTGAGGTTCTAAGAGGCCTTCGTTAGGTTCGTGTGGTACCGGTCGTTGCATTCAATAGGTTGATTTGTTGTTATTGGACGATTGGAGATTGATCGAGGGAGTTTGAAGAACATTTCTTCAAAGGTACACATACTCTATCCCTTCATTCTTTTGTGAAGCATGCTGTAATTTCTTGTTGTATATGACTAGTTAGTTTCCGTTCTTGTACTGTAATTATTTATGTTCAATTTCGAATGAAATTTGGAACGATCCTTCTGCTGCTTATGGAAATCCTCATGTCTGATTTCCTTCATCATTTCCTTGTTTTCGTCGTTCTATTCGCATCTTTTCCTTCGTCGTTCCATTCGCGTCTCTTCGCGTGCTTTGCAGTCCGCCATTTATTTCCTCCATTTCCTTCGCCGTTCATTTCTCTTTGCATCTTTTCGTCATTGCCTGTTGTCCGCCATTCATTTCCTTTTACATGCCATCGCTATTTGCAGATCTTCTTCGTTCGAGTGCCGTCTGCTGCTCCGGTGTCCTTTGCAAGCTTTCAACAGATTCACCCACATCCCTCTCATTTCCTTTCTCTTGTTTTGCGAATTGAAGCCATTGTTTCATTTCTCATGAATTTGAAATCCGATTACTCTTTGAAATCTGATTACTATTGCTTTGATTTATTGTCATTTAGCATCTATCTCTCTTGTTATTCTTTAAATTAAATCTAATGTTTCTAGAATAGGGTTTTCTTTTCCTTGTTGCCCTAATTGAGATTAACCTATTTCATTACGTTACAATTTCTGCAATTTGGTAGATTATGGATGTTATTGTGAATTGTGGATTGTGGATGTTACAATTTTTGCAATTTGGTGGATTGTGTCTTTTTTTTCCCATTTAATTCTTACGGTTAGGGATTCAGTGACCTGCTTAACTAATACTAATTAAAAATATATTTCAAATTTATTATGATATTTGTGTATATGACTAAAACTTCTATTGAAAATTCTATGAACATTTAATCATCACTTTTCTTAAAAGTTATATCATGGTCTCTAATGATGAGCATGCATAGGAAACCGGTTTTAGAAGTTGATGATTTTAAAGAGTTTTCTTTATGAAGCCTAAAATTTGCTTGAGTTCTACCAATTGTACAAAGCAGTTCAGTCTAGCTAACTTGAATCAACTATTCAAGGCAGTACTCGTGAAAGATTTTTCCGTTCTCTCTTATAGGATATGACAATAGTGTGTTCATTTCTTAAGAGAGTTTAAAGGGATTATTCTCAAAAGATATTCAGACTGATAACGAGAGGAGTAATTGACGTATGTTATTTATTTTGTGAGATATTCGACACATGTATAAGTAAAATGATACATCACATAGTTTTCACCTCTATTAATTCAACTAACTTAATGAAGGAAAATTCAATTCTATACCCCTAAAAACACATTGGTTTTCAAAGAAAATCAATAACATTAGGGGCAAAAAAGGGGACCCCTTTTACTTATTACTTAATTTTGGACGTAGTTTAGTTTTTAGTCCTTTAAAAGTAGTACATCACAAAGATTCAAAATTGAAAAGTTTAAGTCCTATCTAATAACAATTGTACGTAAGAAAGATGCAAATCATGGTTAGAAATATGGAAGAAATATGTTTTTGGAAAGTGAAAACATACAATCACATTACTAAATGCTTGTTATTCTTTTTAATACAAATTATACTCTACGGATGTTGTGTGTACACAAGTCAAATCACCTATTAGAGATTATTTCAATTTTTAAATTCTCTGAACAAACTTGGAATTGTTTATTAAATTAATCAAAATTCATGCTTAATAAAGACTTTGTACTTTGTCCTCTAATACAGGTTATTTTTTTGGATTACAAGTTGGTCAGAAAAGATTTATTTTTAAGGATGAATAAAGAATGGATTAATCTAAGAAATAAGTTATCAGTGGAGTATAGAGAAGGAGTATTCCAATTTATAGATATGGAGAAATTTCATGTTAATGATTCCAGACGAATAAGATGTCCTTGCAAGAATTGTATGAATTCAATTTAGAAAAAAATTAGATATCGTAGAATGACATCTATTATCATATGGAATATCTCACTCATACTATGAATAGGTATATCATGGAGAGCCAGTAAATTTATCTAGAGGTTTTAAAAGTCATACAACTCATTCATTACACAATCTTAAGGTAGATAGTATAGAGGGTAATGTTGTCGAAGAAAATGAGATGTTGAATATTATAAACGATCTACAAGTTCCAAGTGAAAACGAAGATGCAAACAAAGAAGGGATTGAGAATGAAATGTCCTCTAATGGTCAAGAAAGAGATACTATGAACTTATTCGAGGATTTAATGACCGAAGCACATAATGATCTATAGCCTAGTTGTTCGTAATTTTCGTTCTTGAACTTTTTAGTGAAGTTGATGCATATCAAAGTTCTCAATGGTTAGAGTAAAAAATCGTCTTACATGTTGCTAGAATTGTTAAAAGGAGCGTTTCCAGCTGGCACCACTATACCTACTTCCTTTTATGAAATTAAGCAAAAATTGCCTGATTTAGGCCTAGGTTATGAGTCTATTCATGCGTGCAAATATGATTGTGTATTGTATTGGAAAGAATTTGTAGCTTTGGAACAGTGTCCCCTTTGTGGTGAGTCTGGATACCAAGTTAATGATGCCAAGGGTAAAAAAATACCACATAAGGTATTGCGTCATTTTCCATTGATACCGAGATTAAAACGATTGTTTGCCACAAAAGAAGACGCTTCTGACATGAGATGACATAAAGATAAGTGAGTTGAAAAGGATGATGTATTGCGACATCTAGCTGATGCAGAGGGGTGGAAATATTTTTATCGTGAGTTTCCTCATTTTTCTTTAGATCCCCGAAATGTTCATTTGGGATTAATTTCAAATAGGTTCAATCCATTTGGAAATATGAGTAGGTTCAATCCATTTGGAAATATGAGTACTTCTTATGGTATGTGGTTTGTGGTGATAATTCCTTATAATTTGCATGAAGGAAACAAACTTCTTCATGGCTTTGCTCATACCTAGTCCAAAATCTCCTGGAAAGGAATTTGATGTTTACTTGCAGCCGTTGATTGAAGAGTTGAAAGATTTATGGACAATTGGTGGGCGAACTTATGATTCTGTTACTGGCGAGTTTTTTAACCTATATGCCACTTTATTATGGACTATTAATGACTTCCTTGCGTCTGGTGACCTATCTGGGTGGAGTAGAAAAGGTTATCAAGCATGTCCAATATGCAAAGAAGATAATTCGTCCTTCGAGATAAGAGAGAGAATATCATTTATCGGACATCAACGTTATCTTGCAGAGAATCATAGTTGGCGCCGAAGTAGGCAACATGATGGAAAAGTCGAACATAGACCTCCTCCAATCATAATGAATGGAGACGAGATCTTACAAAAAATAAATACGCTAAACTTTTCTATGCTTAGCAAATATCCATCGAAGCAAGATAAAAAAAGAAAACGAATTCTAAACTGGACTAAAAAAAGTATTTGTTCCAACTTCCATATTGGTCTAGACTATTGTTACGACTTAAATTGGATGTAATGCATATTGAAAAAAACATACGCAATAATTTTGTGTGGACATTGTTAAATATTGAGGAAAGAAAAACGATACAACGAACGCTCGATTAGAATTATAAAATTTGAAGATAAGAAAGGACCTACACTTGATATAGGTCAATAATAGATTTGTAAGACCACATACAACGTACACATTAACTAATAGTGAACGGGTTTCATTTTGTAAGTATTTGAAATCAGTAAAATTTCCTGATGGATTCGTGTCTAACATATCACGATCTGTGAATGACAATAGTGGAAAAATATCGGGGCTAAAAACACACGACTGTCATGTGTTGCTTCATAGACTACTCCTTATACGTATTCGAGCATACCTACCAAAAAACGTATCCACTGTTATTGTTGAATTGTGTAGATTCTTTCACAACTTATGTGCAAAAAACAATATGTATAAGTGATTTGAACAGATTACAAGCAAACACCATAGACATACTTTGTAAGTTCGAGAAAATATTCCCACCTGCCTTCTTCGATGTAATGGTACACCTTGTTGTTCATCTACCATATGAAAAAAAAGTGGTGGATCCAGTTAGTTACAGTTAGATGTATCCTACTAAAAGACGTTTATGAACATTAAAACAATTTGTACAGAACAAAGCACATCTTGAGGGGTCTATAACGAAAACTGATGCAATGAATGAATCATGGAACTTCTGCTCGTAATATCTAAGTGTGATTTAAACGAGATTCAATATAGATGAACGAAATGATGAAAATATTCCCGATCATGAGATATTTGGTGAATTTGAATTATTTAGGTAGAGGGTACGACCAATAGGGGTGTCTACTTTATGGACACTATCAACGGAGGAAAAGCATATCGCACATTGGTACATTCTCAACAATTGCAAAGAAATAACAGGCTATCTTAAGTACGTTTCAAACTTTATAAATTTCTAAGTTCTAGGATAAATACTTTGATATAACTTTCAAATGATCAATTTTCTAAGCAACACTTGAGGTTAATTCGTTGTGAAGCTCAAAGCGCCTCTGACTTATATATAAAACATCAACACAAATTTCTCGATTGGTTTAGATATCAGATAGTATTGGAAGTTGAGAGATGACTCATTTTTTGTAGTCATTTTTAATGTATAATTAATTATCAGGTTCTACAATGACGCGAGAGAGGAGATATCTCCGATGATTTCTTTTCACTTGCAATGGGTCCTTCGTTTGAGGTGAGCTCTTACAATGGATATATTGTTAATGGGGTATGATTTCACACTGTAGAGCGTGATAATCGTCGAGCTACACAAAATAGGTGAGTTCTAGTGGTCGGGGAGATCAGTGGGAAAGGAAATGTGGACAACAATTTCTACGGCATTGTAGACGGAGTATGAGAATTCCAATATGCAAACAGAATATGTGTTTTTACATGGATAACAACAAAAGTAATAGGACACATGTGGATTTAGGATACAAATCGATCAATACATCATGCTTTTGGTATGTCGATGAGCCTTTCATCTTTGCTATCCAAGTACAACAAGTCTTTTACATTGATGACACAAAATATGGTAGCAATTGGAAAGTTGTTTAAGTAGTCCAAAATAAGCGAATATGGGATGTACCAAAAGTGGATGATGTTGACAATGCACAACTAAATTTACTAGAAATTGTCGGTGGTGTCCGAGTGGATGAAACCATTGAGGAGGTTACTTTATGCAGAGTTGACGTTGATCCTACAGTTGTGGAAAGACCAATTATTGTACATGGCGATCATAACTTCATAAAAGATGATGATGAAGAACAATTATCTTCCAATAACAGTTTAAGTGCTGATGAATAATTTGAATTAGATTACAATGATGAGTAATGATGTATCTACTCAATTCTCTTTTTCTCTAGCTTACATGTATTTATTGTTGATTTAATATTGTTTTCTCTTTTTTGTGTTTGTATAGATACGATGTCAACCCCTAAAAAGAAACAAGAGGCTGATGAAGAATTCTAGAAGCAAGAGATATATCTAGACAACACAGGATCTTTTGTGGATGACACTTCAAGTTAGTATATTTTGAAATATATTCAGTTAACTGAAATACATCCTAAACTGTTTTAAATTTTTTATTCCTCAGATAATAGCTCAGCATCCACTCAAAGAAAACGTGAGCATTCGCGAAACATCAAGTTGAAAAAATATGTCAAAAAACATGGCAGAATTCCAAACGTGATAAATGAGGCGAAGACGAAGTCGATTTCTCAACATTCGGTACGATTTAGTAATGCGATTGGTGTCACCACGAGATCTTCCTTTCTAGTATGATGTCGTACTTTTGTTGAGGTTCCACACGAGTTTATAAAATTGGCTAAGAGTCAATTTTTGGTAAGTTATATGTTTATTCTTTTAGAGTCAATTGTAGACTAAGAGTCATGAGCATCATATATGCTAATTCTTCCTTTATTCTTTTGTAGCCTCATTTCGTGCTTGATCTATTTAGTCAACGACTTATCCTTTTTATAGAATATAAAATGAAAAATTCATTCAAAGAATTTAGAGCAGATTTTCACAGACATTACAAGAAATTTGGCAATCCTCAGCAAACATGTGCCAACTTGCCTAACTGGCTTAAAAATAGACCAGAATATTGATATTTTTTGTGTGACCGCTTTGAGAGTGAAGCGTTTTAGGTTAGAATAATTTAGGGTGTTTATCATTTACTGCATTTACTATTATAGAATATTTGTTTTTTTTTTTTTTTGGTTTTTTCGTTCATATTTAGGAAATGTCAGAGACGAACATGAAGAATAGAGAGAAATTACCATTCGACCACATAGGTAGATCGAAGTCATTCCTGCAAATTCAGGCAGAGTTGCAGGTAAAGGAAGGTCGAGAAATTGGACGTATTGACCTATTTAGGGAAACACACTCTAAAGGTGGCAAGTTCGTGAACAAGGCAACTGAAAATGCATATATAACATTTTTTGCTTTACTATCATGTTGTTTTTCATTTATAACTTTAGTCGCTCGTTCCTACACATTTAATTAATATGTCTAGAATCAAATAATGGAATTACAATCCAACCTCACTCTAGAAGGTTCTCAACCACTAACAGGGGATGAAATCTATGAGACGGTTTTGGCTAGACGACCCGGATATTCAAAAGGCCTAGGTTGGGGCCCTAAACCTGAGTTTAGAAGAAGTAGCAGCTCATCGAGTTCGTCATCTGCTCAAGGAACGAAGAGGCAGCTGAGGGAATTGAGAGCCAATTTCGACCAGTCTCAGTCGAGGATTAAGAAACTTGAAAACGTTAAAAAAAATGAAAAAGGATCATGCAAGACAAATGGAAGAAATGGAAAAAATGATTGAACACATGATACGATCATAGAGAGGAGGGCCATCGAATTAGGTATGATTACTTCATTATTCAGTTGTCTAATATGTTACTATCGTGCAGTTATGGTAGCAAAGTAGTTATGTCTTAGTAGGTTTATGATAAAGAGTTGTTTGCTATCCTGCAGTTATAGTAGCCAAACAACTAGATTTTGATGTGTTTTTTGTCATTATTGTGTGTAGGGAGTTTCTGTGTGTTTATGAATGTTTAGGAAGTTCGAATGTGTTGTGGGGGGTGGGTCGAGTTTGGTTTAAATTGTTTTGGGGAGAAAGTTCAAGTTTTATATGTGTTCGTTCTTGTTTATAAAGTTTGAATATTTTGTGGGAGTGGGTAAAGTTCAATTATAATTGTTTTAGAGATAAACTTGTAGGTTTTCGTGTGTTTTTTTTATGTTTATGAGAAGTTTCATATTTGTGGTGGGGGGTAGGTAGAGTTTGATTATACTTGCTTTGCTCATTTTATAGTTGAATTTGGAGTTTTTATGTGTTTATGAATATTTATGAAGTTCGAATGTGTTATGGGGGGTGGGTTGAGTTTGGTTTAGATTGTTTTGGGGACAAAGTTTGAGTTTTATATGTGTTTGTTCTTGTTTATGAAGTTTGAATATCTTGTGAGGGTAAGTAGAGTTCAGTTATAATCATTTTGTAGTTGAACTTGTAGGTTTTCATGTGTTTTTTTTTAATGTTTATAAGCGTTAGGAATGTTGTGAATCGTGGGTAGAGTTTGATTATACTCATTTTGCTCGTTCTATCGTTGATCTTGGAGTTTTCGTGTGCTTATGGATCTTTATGAAGTTTGAACGTGTTGTGGGGGGTGTGTTCGTTCGGTTATAATCGTTCTTATTTATAAAAGATTATGACATTTGAATGTTTTTGTTTTATTGTAGAATGCTATTTGAAGATGAGGTTGGACGATTGTTCAAGATGTTGTGTTCAAGACGTTGTTTCTTTTCTTTATTTATTGACGTTTTTTTCATTTTATTTACTCCATGTATTTCTGAAAACAAATTTCTTTTATTTAGTATCGACTTTGTTTAATTGTAGGATATTGTAACTTTTCATTTATTTGTTATAGTATGGACTTCGTTTTCTTTGTTTTATTTATTATTTTAGTCTGTTTGAGTTTGTTAATGATGCTTTAAAGGTTATTTAGATCAAATTTTAAAAAAATATAAATTATAAATTAAAAAAATACAAAACCAATATTCAACTAATAAAAGAACTCCTCACGCATATTTTAGTGCGCCAGGAGTTCCCATAACTCCTGCTGAATAAAACTGGCCGTCGGGAGTTCTAGAACTCTCAATGCGTAGAACAACATGTCGAGAGTTTGTATAACTCTCGAGGCATAAAATAGGTCGTCGAGAGTTGTTCTAGAACTCCCATCGCATATAATAGGGCATTCGGAGTTCCTAGAACTCCCGACATCATATATTATGCGTCGAGAGTTCTAGGAACTCCCGACCCCCTATTCTATGCGTCGGGAGTTATAGAACAACTTTCGACGGCCTGTTTTATGCATTGAGAGATCCTCTCTCGATGAATTTTTCTCGACCAAACTCCCAATGATCCATCTGTCGTCTCCCGATGCAGTTCCTACCTTTTCCCAACGATTTGGGGCGTCGGAAAAAGTGTGATATCTTGTAGTGGACGTAGAAGTAGAATCGTGTTGAATGAACTTTCCAAATAAACTACTGAATCTTTAACAAGAGTTGTTGAAAAACTTATTACCTAAACAAGAGTTGTTGAAGTAGGTTAATCTAGTAGGTCAAATCCACCTCAAGTGTTGAAGCAACCTCAACGTAGTGGGAGGGTTGCAACCCATCTCTTCGCTATATGGGTATAACTGAAATCCTAGTTATGGTAGCTGATGGCGAGGTTGAGGATCCATTGTTTTACAATAAGGCAATGAAGGATGTTGACAGGGATGAATGAATCAAAGCCATAGATCTTGAAATGGAGTCTATGTACTTTAATTCAGTTGGGGATCTTGTAGATCAACCTGATGGGGTTAAACCTATAGGTTGTAAATTAATCTATAAGAGAAAATGGGGTGCTAATGGGAAGATACAAACCGTCAAGTCTAGACTGGTGACAAAGGGTTATACCCAGGTATAGGGAGTCGACTATGAGGAGACTTTCTTGCATGTTGCCATGTTGAAGTCTATCTGGATCCTCCTATCCATTTCCTAGTATTATGACTATGAGATATTGCAAGCGGATTTCAAGATTGCTTTTCTGAATTAAAATCTTGAGGAGACCATTTTTATGGTGCAGCCCGAGGGATTCATAGTCCAAGGTCAAAAGCAAAAGGTTAATCGGTTCATTTATGGACTGAAACAGGCATCTTCATCTTAGAATATAAGGTTTGATATTGTGATAAAATCTTGTGGCTTTGATCAGAACGTTGATGATTCATGTGTTAATAAGAAGATCATCAACAGTTCAGTTTTTCTAATGTTGTATATAGATGATATCCTACTCATTGCGAATCGTGTAGGCTTACTGACTACAATTAAGAATTGGCTAGAGACCCAATTCAAAATGAATGATTTGGTAGAGACTACAGTTTGTTCTTGGTATTCAGATCTTTCGAGATCGAAAGAACAAAATGCTAGTAGTGTCTAAGGCACTGTATATTGACAAAATGTTGATCAAGTATTCGATGCAGAATTCCAAGAGGAGCCTATTGCCTTTCAGGCATGAAGTTACATTGTCTAAGGAACAGTGTCCTAAGAAATCAAGAGGTTGAGGAAATGAGACGGGTCCACTATGCATTTGTCTTGGGCAGTTTGATATATGCGATGTTTTGCATTTGCTATGTAGTGTGGATAGTCAGTAGATATCAATCTCATCCAGGATATGATCACTGGAAAATTGTTAAGAACATCCTCGAGTATCTACGAAGAACGAGGGACTAATGCTTGTGTATGGTTTTAAGGATTTGATCCTTATAGAATACACAGATTTTGATTTTCAGACTGATGGGGATTCTCGGAAATCCACATCAAGTTCAGTGTTCACTCTTAATGGAGGGGTAATGGTATGGCGAAGCACCAAGTAGAGGTGCATCACGAACTCCACAATCGAAGCTGAGTATGTAGCGGCTTGTGAAGCTGCTAAGAAGGCCGTTTGGCTTAGAAAATTCCTAACTGATCTGGAAGTTGTTCCAGACATGTCAAAGCCCATCACACTTTATTATGATAATAGTGGTGCTGTGGCTAATTCCCGTGAGCCTAGGAGAGGTCGTGATTGTCACGAAGATAGCTTCAGAGCACAACGTTGCCGATCCATTTATAAAGGCCCTCACGGCTACAATGTTTGAGGGTCACCTGCAGAGTATGGGTCTATGGGATAGTGGGAGATTGTTAGGGTTGATGCCCTAAATCTCATAGGGTTCTATAGTTTGTAAACCTTGTATGAATAAACTTGTATGTGATTAATTATATTTTATTCACTTTGTATATTAAATATGTGATATTTTAGTTACATTAAACACAAACCAATAAACTAACATCCAAGGTTTTCGTTGTAACTTAAACATGTATGTGGAGACATACAGGTGGATCATGTTTAAGTGATAACCTAAATGGTCTGTAGTATATGAATAAGGCTAGGTACCTTATCCTCTTGACACTACGAGTATGGCCCGCTTTGTAGGTGTTATAATTATTGTAAAGTGCTACAAATGATCTAATCCTGATATTCATGTATTAGATATGCGAGCGAGGATATTCTATCCAAAGGAGTTTGTATAAGATCGGACCACGAAATACTTAGTCTCATTATCTAACACCATTCATAATAGAGACTTTCATTTCATTAGAATGACCATAGGTAACATGTCCTTAATCCTGAGTGAGTTATGAACTCTTGCCTATGAGGGCGGTCCTTTGATTTATATGGGTGAGAGTGGCCAGATTGCCGATTCAATAAACCTACCCTTTTGGGGATTTGTCTGATTGGGGAGTTGGGAACTCAGCTATATAAGATGGAATCACTACTTCCCCGATGCAAGGATAAGTAGATAAATTGCTCCTATAAGGTCGGATTCCGGGTCTTCAACAATGTGGTACCACACCCTTTCTTGGCCTGAGAGGGGTTTTGCCATAGTAAGACTATGATCTATTGTTCATTAGAGGGAATGGTGGTACTTAAGGAGTTAGAAATAACTATAGGGGCAAAATAGTAATTTGGCCCAACTGTACTTACAAGCAATTTATGAAGGGTCATTGTACTGTTGATTGGTTATATCCAATGAACATAAAAATATATATATAGTGCGAAGAGTTCAGTTGTTGGTCTTTAGTGGAGTGCCCGACAATTAATGGATGGTGGACAATGTAATTAAAGAGTTTAATTAATTATTCACGTACAGTTGGAGCTTCAAGCTACAGGTCCATAAGGTATTTTGGTAGCTCAAAAGGATTTATCTGAGAATCAGTTTTTTGGGTTAATTTGAATTGTTCAAATTAATAAGAGGTAATTTAATTATATATGATATAATTGACATAATGTATTTGATACATTATGGTTTAATTGGAGGAATAAATATTCGAATGAGATTCAAATATATTTTCCAAATAAGATTCATAGTTGTTAAATTTAATATAAATATGATTTATATTAAATTCCATAAAATAGAGAATAAACTATAGTTTATATTGTATATGATGCAATATTAAAACTATAGGTTATAAATATAATATGATAAGTTGGTTATCATATTTATTTATATTATTAATTATTTGGATAATTATCCATTTTTTATCTCTAACCACCTTAGTGGGAGGTTAATTGGTTTTTATGGAAAAATGGAATAAATAAAATATGATTTTATTTTTCCATAATAGAGTTACACGTGAGTGAATCTGCACGATTTGCAGAGCCTATATGATATAAGTCTTCACACTACACGATTGAAGAAAAAGCTATGTGATTACTCTTCCTTCATTGTCTTCCTTCTCCAAACTCACAAACTCCGTCCTAACCAAAATAGTCATTGCCCACCACTCTTGGGTTTTCACCCTGAGAATACCGAGGATACCAAGTGGTGTGTCCTTCACTTTTGGTTTGTTCTTGTTGCTGTTCGAGGAGTTCGTGAAAGTTCCAAGGATTTAGGTGAAGAAGTGTTCTTCAAAAGGTATAATCTTTGAACTCTTTTACTGGTTTAAAAGCATGCTCATGGATCTTGTAAACGAGTTCCTTCAAAGTTAAACTCCAGAAGAATAATTTATCTTTACCCATCTCAACCAACATTCAAAATTCATAAAGTTCCACACAACCCATCCCAAACTCATCCTACACTTCCTACACAACATTCAAAATTCATGAACTTCCACAAACAAACAAAAAAATTCCAAGTTGAACTCCAAAACAAGTATAAGTGATTCAACCCACCCCACACATCCCACACAACATTAAAATTTCATAAACATCCACAAACACACAAGAAATTCTAATTTAAACTCCAAAACAAGTATAAACAATCCCATCCCACCCCCTAAAATATTCAAATTTCAAAACATCCACAAACACACAAAAAACTCCAAGTTGAACTCCAAAAAAATTTTTAACCAATCTCAACCAACCCCCACAACATTCAAATTTCATAAACATCTATAAACACAGAAAAAACTCAAAGTTGAACTCCAAAGTAAATATAACCAATCATAACCCACCCTTCAGAACATTCAAATTTCATAAGTATCTACAAGCACACAAAAAACACTAAGTTGAACTCAAAAACAAGTATAACCAATCTCAACCTACCCCCATCAACATTCAAATTTCATAAACATCCGCAAACACACAAAAAGTTGAACTCCAAAAAAAAATATAAGTAATCTCAACCCAACCCCACACATGTAACATCCCGTGCGTTCATAAAATTTAATTTAGGATTTTGTATTAATTAAGAACATTTTGTCAGTTTTGAAATTTGGTTTTCTTAAAGGAAGAATTTGGATTTTTTTTATATCACCTTAATTTAATTTTAAGTTAATGTCGAGAAGTTAATTTAAATTAGGGGAGATCATATGAAAAATGTAACCATCTTTGCATGCACCGAACCCTTTCACAACCAACACCCCCTCCCCACCCCCCCGATTTCGTTCTCCTTCATCTGCAAAGCCCTAGCCATCTGGTAGCCCCAGTCAACACCACCGCCCATCTCATCGGGGATCCTAGTCGTGCACCATACATCTATGCCACGTTGACGTTCACGCCTCGACTCCTTCGTCCAGCGTTGCCTGGACCACGCTACTCGGATCTGTATGCGTCGTTGGACTTCTCTCCTGCACCGCCGACTCCAAGCGCCTCTGATTGAAGTCGTCCAAATGCACCGATTTCCTTCATTCACTGACCTAGCCATGAGTTCATTCCTTTTGCAGGATTCCAGCCGATGTCCTCCAGATTCTGTTGCTCGTCTGACCAGATCTGAAACCGTCTTCGTCCATTTGCATCGTCGGATATCATCTGTGCTACTGCCAGCCATGTTGTTGGTCGATTCGCCATCAATCTCCATTGCTCATGTCTGGTTGGATGAGTGGTGGTGTTTGGAAAGGTATTTTAGAGGTATCTTGTATACCCACTTTCAATTGTTTCCAAATTGTTAACAACCATTGGATTTCAAATGCCATATTCAAAAGACTTAGGCCTTGTGAATCGCTGTCCAGCAAGATTGTCAATCAATTGGTGAGTTTAGTGGGAGTTTCGTTAATTTTTGGGTTCGCCCTTTTGGTTTAGCGTGGGTTTAATGTTTGGTTGGGTTTTAGATTTGGGTTTAGACCCCTCAAGTTGGCTTGTTTCTGCATTGAATTTCGTCTTCCAAGCTCGAGTGAAGTGTCTATTTGAGCAAACACTTCGGGTAAATGTTTTGGGTGTATTGGTGGGAATTTGTGATTTGGGCTATATTTGAGGATTGGAATTAAATTCTGATGTTTTCTTTAGGCTCAATTCAAGGTTCTTTTTAGGCAAGGAGGAGAATAAATTTGTTTGTATTGAGCTCAAACTCTAAGGTAAGTAATCTTACTACTAAAACTACCTACGTGCCAAATAACGAAATTTAAGTTTTATTGAAATTCTGAGATTGTTTGTTTAGAATGATGTTTGCATATGACTTCATGTATTTGAGATTCTGAGGAACTAATTGTTGGGATTGTCCTAGAACTCGTAGTTCATAAATTTCGTGTTAAACATACTATTTATCAATACAATATTATTGGGTATCTTATTCGATAAAGTTTTTGATATTGCATCCTATTATAAAAAATCCAATAACATATCCATGGCTATAGTATGAATATTTAACTTTATGTAGAGACATAAACAGGAGCAAGTTAATAATATATAGCCTAAATGGTCTATAAGGATATAGATGAAATTGGGCATCTCATCCTGGTAACACTATTGGATGTGGCCCATTTTTGTATAGTAATACAAATGATGTGATCCACAAATCATTCATGAAGAGACATGTGAGTGGGGGCATCCTATGCAATGAGTTTGCATAAAGACTGGACCTCGAAATAGTCATTTTTCTTTATAACGACCATTTATTGTTAAAAATAACTATTTCATACTAAAGTAACCTAGGATAACTCGATCTTAATCGTGAGCTAGCTATGAACTGCTATTTATTCGATATTGTCCTTTAATCTGCATAGGTGAGTGTGATCCAACAATACTACTCAATAATCCTTCTATTTTGGGGATAAGACTAGATAGATAGATGGGGACATAGCCTTGCGAGATGGAATTCATTCCTACCCGTCATAGAGTTAGCAGATAGGTTGTTCTCTTAAGTGCTGATTGTTGATCTTGAACAAACGGGGCCCCACCCTCTCATGACAGAGAGGGATATGATTCATAAGTAGTATTATGAATCAATTGTTTATTAGAGAGTCAGTGGGATCTTAAGGAATGAGATGCATTTACAGGGGTAAAATGGTAATTTTAACCCACCTATAAATACGAACGACCTGTGAAGGATCAAATTACTGATTATGGTTAACATGGACATAGATACATCTACAGTGAGGAGAGTGCAACTATCAAGTTTTAGTGGTGTGCCTTGATAGTTAATGAAAAGCAATTAAGTCGATTTAAAGAGTTTAACCAACTGATAAGAAATCGATGGAGCTCATGATCTATAGGTCTATTTGGTCCCTCTACTAGCTCATATATTGGAATAATAAAATGAGTATTGATTGGATGGATTTTGAATTTAGGGTTATGAATTTGAAATGCTCAAATTCGATTTTATGATTTTCAATTGATTGTATACGATGTAATTAAAACATTTAATTTAGTGGAAATTAAACAAAATTTGAGAATAAATTAATATTTAAATTATGATTTAAATGTTAATTATATAAAAATGAATCATATTGGTGGAATTTGTGTTTTATTAATTTAATATTAAGATATTACATTAATAATTTTTTAATTAAAAGGTTTAGTTAAAAATTGGAATTAGTTTTATTTAAATATATTATTTTAAATTAAGTTTATAAAACTTATTTTTAAACAAAATAATTTTGTTTAAATAAAAATCATTTTAAAAAGAGAAATTTGAGTTAGTGGATTTTTCCCAAAAATTGGAAAAATCTACTAACCACATTTTTAGAAATTTGTCACCAAATTCAACTTTAGATCTTCAATCAATTCCAAGTAGGAGCTGCCCTACATGCAGTCATGTTCTATTGCATGAATTGAGTCTATAAATTAAAGCTTCATGCATGGAATTGAGGAAGAAGGCTGAGAACTTTACTTGAGTTGCTGCAAAACTGATAACCCTACTACTAAACCCATCCAAATTCATCCTCAATTCAGCTTAATTTGAGTGTTTCCACCACACATTCCTCTTTTAGCATAGTGGAAAAGATCTTGTTAGTGGTCTATCTGAGGAAACAAGCTTAAACTTGTGTGTTGAATTCGTGAAAGAGATCTTCAAAGGTAATGTTTTGTTCAAACCTTCTTATGAATATATCATGAGTAGCATGTTTGAAACTCAAATTAAATGTTGTTACAGTGCTTGATTCTGAATTCTTCCATTGCATGTTATATTACTCCTTCAGTGATTACGAATGAAAGATGTTTGAATGCTAGCATGGCTTTAGTATTTTTGTTATATGAAACTTTATTGATCTATGAGTATGATGAGGTTTATTTACATGTTATGGAACTTTGTTATAATGCATGTGATGTTTACTATAGTGATAACATCCTTACCAATAGTTAGATATTCACTAGAGGTGGTGACCTCGTTCGGTGTTCACCAGAGGATGTGCTTCCTATGGGATTCACTTGAGGTGGTGTTTTCTTCTGGATTCACTAGAGGTTGTGTTTCCTTCGGGATTCACTAGAGGTTGTGTTTCTTTTGAGATTCACTAGAGGTGGTGTTTCCTTCAGGTTCACCAGGGGTCGTGTTTCCTTCGGGATTCACTAGAGGTTGTGGGTACTTTTAACTATGTTAGGATGAGTTCAGATATTTATTTATGCTCTGTTGGGCTTGAGAAGTAAAATATGGGCTGAAAAACACACACTACACTTGATCTTTTGGGCTTAACAATACTCAGGCCCTATACGAATACCGAATACCACCTTTGTTATTCACACAAACACAAAACAATGTGCTAAAAGCACAATCCCTATGAGGAGAAATCTCGACCCTACACCTTGACGGCTGAGATTAGAAGAAGGCGCTGTTGTTGATTATAGAACTCTAATGTCTATTCTTTTCATTTCTTTGTTGCAGAGAAAATAGAGAGAAAAGAAAATAGAGAACCAGAGAGAGATACTGCCGAAAATCGCCTGGACGATGAGGCTGCAGTCGTCTAGCCAATTTGAGGTAAAGCAGGAAGTCATCTAGACGATAAGGGAAGAGTCATCTAGACGATGAAGGCTTTACTGAAGATCGTCTAGATGATGGGGTTCAAGACGATAAGGGTCTACACGATAGGGGTGCCGAGGTAAATGATCGATGGCTAAAAGCTAAATGATTGTTAGCTAAATGCTACATGATCGATGGCTTAAAGGTACACGATAGAACAAAACGATCGGAGAAGAAAATGTACACGATGGCTTACGTGGTTCAGCCAAGGATAGCCTACGTCTACGGAGAAGCTGACGGGAGTTTTATTAGGGAATATTACAAGATCGCTAGAAGATAATCTCAAGCTTTCTTGATCACTCTGTACAATTTTTCTCTCTTACATTTACAATTAGTTACACAGTGTATATAAAGGTAGCTTGAATGTAACAGATTTTTAACTACTTTGAAGTTGTTTTCACCTTTCTGTATTAACATTCTCCACCTTGAAATAAACTTCAAGTTTTCTTCAGCTTCTCTGATCTAACTGTCATCTTCTTTAACCTTTGTCTCTCAGATGAAACCCTATAATATCAAGGCACTTCTGAAGTTTGAGCTGAGTGACTGTCTTTGTCAACATGTCAGAGGCATTCTTTGAGGTATGTACTTTCAGAACTTCAATATGTTTTTCTTCTATCTATTCTCGAATTAAATGATATTTAACATCAATATGTTTAGTTCTGTTATGGTACTGAGGATGCTTCGATAAATGTATGGTGCTATGATTGTCACAAAATATCTTCACTGTATTCTGTTTAATTCCGAAGTCACATAGGAGACCCTTTAGCCATAGGCCTTAATTTACTGCCTCTGAAAGGGCAATAAACTCTACTTCAGTAGTAGAAAGGGCTATTACTGATTGTAAAGTAACCTTCCAGCTTAGGTCACACCTTCCATATAGGAAGATATACCCTGATAATGACCTTCTCTTGTCTAGATCTCCGACATAATCTGAGTCAACATACCCAATCAGCTCTGGTTCACTGTCTGGAAGCTGTTGGTACATTAGTTTAGCATTAGAAGTGCCCTTAAGATACGTCATTATCCACTTTGTTGCCTCCCAGTGCCTCTTACCAAGATTAGCCATATATCTACTCACCAGGCTAGTAGCATAGACAATGTTAGGTCTTTTAGACACCATTAGATACATTAAGCTTCCCACAACTTGGGAATAGGGGACTGTTAACATTATCTTCTGATCGTCAATATCTGATTCTCTAGGTGAATTCTCTGCTGAGAGTTCGAAATGGTTAGCTATAGGAGTAGATACTGATTTAGCCTCTGTCATTTGATACTTTTTTAACAATTTGTTGCAATATTGTGACTGATCAATGCTTAGAATACTAGTTTTTCTGTTTCTAATAATGTTTGCCTAGTATTCTTGTTGCATTTCCCATGTCTTTCATTTCGAACTCTGACTTGAGTAAATCTTTTACTTTATTTAACTCTTTCATAGTTGCTCCTGATAAAAGTGTGTCATCCACATATAGTAACAAGTACATAGGATGAGTGTAGGAATCTGTGTTTATTTAAACACAACTATCATAGGAGCTTTTATAAAAGCCATTCTTCTATACAAAATCACTAAAACTTCTGTTCCAGCATCTAGGGGACTGTTTGAGGCCATAGATAGACTTTTTAAGTAGGTATACATAGTCTTTTTTCCCTCTGACCTCATACCCCTTTGGTTAGCTCATATAGAGAACTTCCTCTAGGAAGCCATGTAGAAAAGCTGTTTTAACATCTAGTTGCTCCAGCTCTAGGTTATTTTGAGCCAAAATAGACAACAACAATATAATAGAAGTCTACTTGACCACTGGAGAAAAATCTCATTAAAATCAACACCCGACCTCTATGTAAAACCCTTAGCAACCAACCTAGCTTTATATCTAGGTCCTTGATCATTAGGGAAACCCTCCTTCAACTTGTACACCCATTTGGATGCAATTGTCTTGCATCCTTTTGGCAAAGGTGTTAATTCCTAAGTGTTGTTTCTCACTAATGAATGATTCTCTTCATTCGTAGCTTCTATCCACATATTAGCTTTAGAACAACTCACTACTTCTTCAGAGGTTGAGGGTTCTGAATAATTAGATAAATCAGAAGCATTCCAAGCTAAGTAGTCTTCATAACTTGAAGGTGGCACAATGGTTCTTCTCTGCCTATCTCTAGCTAGGTTGTACCCTCTCAAATCTGGTTCTTCTTGCTCGGGATCAATAGTGGCATCTTCTACTTCTTCTTCTTCTAGATGAGGTAGTTGATCAAAAAATGATTTAGAGCTTAAAGGATCAGAAGTGGGGATTAGAACTTGCTCTACCTCAATTTTATCATTCTTCACATGAGGTGTTGAAACATTAGGATTAGATCTCTGCATATACATTTCATCTTCTCTGAAAACAACATCTCTACTAGTGATACATCTCTTTTCAGCGGGATGCCACATTCTAAACACCTTAACACCTTTTGTGAAGCCCAAAAACATACACTTCACAGCTCTTGTAGCTAATTTCCCTTTACTCTGATGAACAAAACCAGTGCAACCAAACACCCTTAGGTTATTCAGATTAAGAGGTTGTTTGATCCATCTTTCTTAAGGGGTTAGAAGGTTAAGAGATGCATGAGGGCATCTGTTCTGTCTATAGACAGTGTATGAGGCTACTTCTGCCCAAAAATTTTCAGGAAGTATAGCATCAGACAATAGGCTTCTTACTCTCTCCATTATTGTTCTGTTCAATCTCTCAGCCACCCCATTTTGCTGAGGTGTATACCTAACTGTCTTATGTCTAGTTATACCATGCTGTCTATAAAAAACATTAAACTCCTCTGCATAGTACTCAAGCCCATTATCAGTTCTTAGACACTTAATTTGACAGTTAGACAATTTTTCAACCGTGATCTTCCATTCTTTGAACTTTTCAAAAACTAAATCTTTAGATTTAAGGAAATAGATCCAAATTTTTCTAGAATAGTCAGAAAAAAAGGTTAAGAAATACCTGGCTCCATTTAAGGACTGAAAAGGTGAAGGACCCCATAGGTCCGAATGCATATAGTCAAGGATGGCCTTGGTTGTGTGTTGAGCCTTCACAAAACTCTGCCTAGTAGCCTTCTCTATCACACAATGTTCACAAAAGGATAGGCTCTAATGAACTCCCTTAGGTAGAATTCCTTAGTTGGCAAGAGTGTTAGACCTTTGGCACTAATGTGTGAGAGTCTTTTATGCCAAAGATCTCCTTCAGAAGACTGCTTCTGAGTCACAATCAAAGCTAAGTGAACTTTATGAACTCCTTGAACAACATACACTCCATTAATCTTCACCCCTCTAAGGATAGGCTTATTGTTCTTCAAGACTTCACAGTAACCTTCCTTGCCTCTGTATTCACAGCCAATAGAATCAAGCATGCCTAGTGAAATTAGATTTATCTTCAGCAAAGGAACATATCTGACATTCCTCAATAGTTTTAGTGAGACTGAGCCAATCCCAACCACTAGACATGAGTTATTGTTTCCCATGTAGACAGATCCTCCATCCAACTCTCTGTAGGTACTAAACCAGTCATTATGGGGTGTCGTGTGGAAATAACACCCTGAATCTAGAACCTAATCTAGGTTCTTATTAGCTTCTTCTTCTACCTTACAATTCGAGGTAGCCAAAGCATCTGAGTAGAAGTAAGAGTCCTCACAAACTGAGGCTTTACCTGACTGACTAGGTTGGACTTTCGGTTGTGGTTGTGATTGCTTGTTTTTCTGCTCATTCTTCCACTTCAAAGTTTTACAATCTTTGATTAAATGTCCAAATTTTTTACAATATTTACATCTAGCCTTGGACTTTTCTTTCCCTTCTTCAGTTGAGCTCTGTTTTCCTTTTTCCTTATTGTTCTGCTTTGACTTGCCCTTTATAAATAAGCCCTCTACACTAGACTCGTCTTCCTTGCTAGTAATAAGCTCCATTTATTTGATTTTGAGAGCAGAGATTATGATGTTAGTAGTTAGGGAATCTCTCCCATATTTTAGGGCAGTCTTCACATCTTTATAGGAATTCTGCAATGAGTTGAGAAGCACAAAAGCTTTATTATCTACCCCAATCTCTTCTTCTCGAGTCTTGAATTCAGTAATTATCCTCTTAAAATCATCTAGATTATCTGTTAAGTATTTAGAAGCACTCATCTTGAAGGTAAAGAACCTTTCCCTTAGGAAAAGTTTGTTAGGTAGATTTTTAGCCTCATATAGCTCATTCGTTTTGCTCCACATCTTAAAAGTTGTCTCTTGATTGATCACTTACCTTAGGACACTGTCAGATAGCCTTGATTTTGGCTTTCCACAAACCAAAATCGCCTTTCCCGTAAAATATTTCAATGTCATACCTCATTACTACCATATCTGATTCAAATTTTAACTAAAAAGCTCCAAGATTTTGCTTCTTCTTGAAGCTTCCTTGCAGGCTCTGATACCACTTGTTGAGCTTGAGAAGTGAAATATGGGCTGAAAAATACACACTGCACTGATCTTTTGGGCTTAACAATACTCAGGTCCTATACGAATACCAGATACCACCTTTGTTATTCACACAAACACAAAACAATGTGCTAAAAGCACAATCCGTGTGATGAAAAATCTCGACCCTACACCTTGATGGCTGAGATTAGAAGAAGGCACTGTTGGTGATTGTAGAACTCTAATGTCTATTCTTTTCTTTTCTTTGTTGTAGAGAAAATAGAGAGAAAAGAAAAGAGAGAACCGGAGGGAGATGCTGCCGAAAATCGCCTGGACGATGAGGCTATAGTCGTCTAGGAAATTGGAGGTAAGGCTGAAAGTTGTCTAGACAATAAGGGAAGCGATGAAGGCTTTACTAAAGATCGTCTAGACGATGGGATTCAAGACGATGAGGGTCTACACGATAGGGGTGCCAAGGCAAACGATCGATGTCTAAAAGCCTAATGATCGTTGGCTAAATTCTACGCGATCGATGGCTTAAAGGTACACGATAGAACAAGACGATCGGAGAAGAAGATGAACAAGATGGTTTACGTGGTTTGGCCAAGATAGCCTATGTCCACGGAGAAGTTGACGGGAGTTTTATTAGGGAATATTACAAGATCACTACAAGTCTCAAGCTTTCTTGATCACTCTGTACAATTTTTCTCTCTTATATTAACAATTAGTTACATAGTGTATATAAAGATAGCTTGAATATAACAGATTTTTAACTACTTTGAAGTTGTTTTTACCTTTCTATATTAGCATGTTCCCTGAAAACTAGAGAATTATGTACATTCACCAGAGGTCGACATCTAGAGGATATAGATGCCTAGCCTAATCCCTATTACTGTGTTACGTAGTATTTTATACTCATCATTTCCATGTTTTATTTTTCTTTCATGTAAGGGTAATGATGCGCCAGCGAATGACAAGCGGAATCCGTAATCGTGCTACTGGGAGTAGTTATATTTTTTTTAATAATTGTCCATTATTTTACTTCATTTTTTAAATTCCATTTTTAATGTCGATTAAAGAGTTAAAAACGTCATTATATGTCTCGTTTAGGTCAGAAAATGTCCTTCATTATATTTTAATAAAAAAATATAAATATTGTTTATTGTAATGCATGCATGTTAACAATATAAAGAACAATACACTCTACCACATATCTAAATACAAAGTTACCTGCAATGAAACACACTTTTATAATAATTTATCCACAAACAATAATTAGTACTTTTAATCCATTCTATAAGTACTTATCAAATATGAATAAACATACTAACCAACATTTTTATATCAATAACACACTTTCATAGATCAATAATTAAAATTATCATGTTCAACACTCATATGGAACCACCCGCCTGTCCAAAACTACAATCAGAAATACCAAACACTTCTATAATATTAATAATTATTTCTCCCCTTCACAAATATCAATTAGTACTTCCATGAGTACTTACACCAAATACCCATAAACAAAAAATTATACATAAATCTTCCAATAAAAGATCATGGTAAGATATTAATTCGTTTATCCACTTACCAACGATTACTACTTCAGATTCATTTTAAACATGCATATTTTACTCAAAACTTGCCAAGATTCATTCTAAGATAACATTTACATTCTATTGAGACAATATATATACACATCCTATTGCCCATTGTGTTCAAATTCAACATAAGTTTACAACATTTATTAAATTAAAGCTAGTATATAAAAAATAAATTATTTGCTTACGAGGCTAGTAATGGGAGTAGTAGGATTATACACTATTTCGTGTATATACTTTTGCACATAGTAATTGCATCCTACAAAATCTAATTGATGGGGTCATGACATGTGAAGAGGTTGAAAACAATAATTCTTATGTTTGAATGAACATAATTTGTTAAAATATGAATGTAAATTTACCTTAATAGGTTTCCATTTTGGAGAAGACCGATGGTGTTGGAGATCATGCTTAGCTTGTCATGTTTTCAATCCACTAAATAGTTTGAAAACATTAGCCAAACATAAATACTTGAATTAAGAGGTAAAAAATTTCAGTTACACTTATATATTCATAACTCCATGAAATTCCTCTTGAATCTTATTTCGAATAGAGTCTTATAAACACAATTTTCTTGTCAATATCCAATGATAACTATAATAAACACAAGTCATGACATTTGGCATACTTGAATGTTGTAGACCATTTTGAATAAACATCTCAATCCGTAAACAATACTTAGTTGACATTCTATTCATTTTCATTCATGACTTATTCGTGATTGTAAAATATGCAGCTTAATCTACAAAAAAGACAAAAAATAACAAGGAAAATTTACGTTACTTTAAGCTTGTAAACTTAACCATAATCAACAATAAGACCTAAAACTTGTTTATATCAACTTGACAAACACAAAAGAACACAAATAAATATTTTCAAGACTAAAATGTAACCCAAGAAAATGTTCTATAAACACATTAGCCATCAAACAAAAAGATGATAGCAAGACCATCAAACAAGTTCATATTCACGAACTAATTTTCATCACTTATGAACCATAATCAACAAGAATACCTAGATTAGTTTATATTAAATTTTGAGATAAACTCAAAAGAATAACACAAACAAAATATTAAAAACTAAAATATATTTGAAAAAAATTGTTCTGATATACACTTGAACCACACTAAACAAGACTATCAAAGATGTACATATTCTTGAACTAAATTCATTTCAACATTTCAAAATTTCAAGAAACTTAATCATTAAAAAAAAAAGTGAATGAAATAACACTTGAACCACACCAAGCAAGCTTAATCAACCAAGTAAGATCAAATTAGTTTATATATAATTGAAAAAAAAATGGTTTTAATATACACCTTGAAGCACACCAAGAAAGACTACCAATCAAGTATATATTCTTGAACTAATTTAATTCCAACATTTCTAAATATGAAGAAGCTTAATCAGTAGAATAAAAATAAAATGATTGAGATAACATTAAATTACTAAATTGTGAATACATATGAAAAGAAAATTTTACCTTTTCAAGCAAACTACTCAAACAACCCACAAGCTTAAAAAGATTTGAACCAGAGCTTGAAGATTGGAACAGATCTGACAACTTGACGACTTGCTCAACACGATTGAGCTGTAACACCGATGACGATAACTTGCGAATGCCGGATTTGCACGACCTAATTTTGATGTGATTTGCACGTGAATGACACGACGATGACCCCGAACGCCATATCTGCAAGCGAATGTTATGACAACAACACATGAACGCAGGATCTGTAAGCGAATGACATGACAACAACAACCCACGAATGCCAAAGATGATTCGTACGGTCAAGGGGGAGAGAGTTTGTAAGAGAGAAATGAGTAAAGAAAGAGAAGAAAGGTAGTGAAATGAAAGAGAGAGATTTTTTCTAAAGTTAAAAAAATAAATTGGGATCTTTAATGTCTGTTTTAAACCAACATTGTAGCCTATCTTTAATGTTGGTTTAAAACCGACATTAAAGATCCATTTTTTTAAAAAAGAAACCAACATTATACGTCTGGTTTCACTTTTTCCAACAAAAATTAAAGCCCATAATTTTTGTAGTGTACCTTTGTGGCACACCCAATATTTGTATTCTATTTCAGTATGGTGCATTGACTCTTCAAGTGTTTTATGAAGTTGATTGGGCTGACGATACTTCTAATCGCCGCTCTATTACAGGATATGCTGTTTTCTTTGGATCCACTCCTATATCTTGGTTTGCTAAAAGTCAACAAACAGTGTCCCCCTCTTCAACTGAAGCTGAATATCGAGCCCTAGCTAACATTACGTTTGACTTATATTGGCTTCGCCAATTACTCTATGATCTCCATGTTTTTCTCCGTGATCCTCCTATGTTATGGTGTGATAATGTCTTCGCCATGTCAAGTAACCCAGTGTTTCACGCTCATACGAAATAGATTGAAATTGACTATTAACTTGTTTGTAGAAAGTTGATTCGAAAAGATCTAGTTGTTCGCTTTGTTTCCTCAAATGATCAAATTGCCGATTTATTCACTAAGGTCGTCATCTCCAACTTTTTAGACCCAACCCAATTGTTCCAGTTGCATAATTCTGCTACCCAAATAACCATTCTTAAAAGATGAACTCAATCCAACCTAACCAATAAATATTTTGATTTAGTTGGTTGAGATTAATCGGATCATTTATTAAATTTTTATTTTGGAAATACATAAAATGTTAATACTTGAAAATTTCATTTAACCATTTTTCTGTTTCCTATATTTCATGTGATTCATTTTCATGAATCACTTTAGGTAGATATTCTACTTGCCCAACTATATAAAGGGCCATTACAATTTACAGCACATCAATCAATTAAGAAAAATTACGAGCTGTTATATTTCATATTATCAACTAAAAAAACCCATTATATTTCATTTAAAAATATTTAACACAGTTTTCGAAAGAAGAAGAGAAAAAAAAAAAAAAAAACAGTAAAACCTTCAGCACAAATATTCCTCAGGAAATAAATAACCTTCACCCCAAATAAAATATATTTTTTAACAACTAAATTATAATATTATTTTTTTAATAAATAATAAATGAAATTGATTGTGTAATTAGTCCATCATTTTCTGTATAGAAGTTAGTTCATCGTAATAGCCTCGTTTTATTTGATTTTATTTATACATCAATTTGTTGCTATTTGCTCTTAAAATATACTGTTTAGTGTAAATGCTCCCAATACTTAAAGTTAGAGTAATGTGGAGAATAATGAAAAAGAAATTAAAAGAAAGAAGAAAGAAGAAAATGGTAGTTAAAAATTCTTTTAATTAATATTCAGAGGATTAATTTAGTTTAGACCTCATTCTTCTTATAATTAATATTATATAGATTCTATTTAGTGTTGTTATATATATAAGATACATGTATTCCCACAAATATAATGAAAATAGAGCTTGATATTCTATCTCTATTTTAAATCTTATACTGATTGTTTCCTTTTCTAATGTAATAGCAGAAATTTGCTCGGTTTGGAATGTTTATCAGTACCTACCCATTGCCAAGAAATCAATGTTAGTAAATTTCTTTGTTCATATTTTGTTTTTTAGTTTTTTTAATCTTAATATGGAAATGCCCATTGCCCATTTCTTTATTAGGTCTATGTGGATCTACACTTATTTTTATTTAATTGATAAACGATACATATATTAATTAATCTTTACTATTATTCTTATTTTAATATATCCTTTCACAATGACTTGGATTGAAACATGTGGTTAAAATTATCATTTGACTATGAGAAAATTACCACTTGTCTTTACCTCAACTCGTTTATCAAATTTTGGAAAGCGCCCACTAAGATTATTATCAGAAATGTCCAAATCCACAAGCATTGGACATTGATATATTCTTTTATTCATTTACAATATATTTTCTTCCCTAAATAACCTTATTTAATTAGATTATGTTCTAAATTATTTTATTTAACTTTATATTCTTGCCTTGTACTTGATAATATTATCTCACAAAATATTCATCATTTCTCTCATCTTTAATTCCATATTGGGTTTAATTTAAAGTTTAATTCTGAGGATAGATAATTATTTTTTATTATTAAACAACACTACATTAATTCACAATATGTCTAAAACAGAGAGAAGAAAAGAAAGAGGAAAAAAATAGTCGTTCTTTCCATTCAATTTAGTAACCACAAACTTATATCTCTCCGAACACACACGGGAGCTACCACTTCAAACTCATAAATGTCAACTTAGTAAACAAACTCAGGGGCTACCACCTCAAAAATATATATTTTTTAATATCTCATCCCAAGCATCAAACCAAAATAGAAAATATTTGGTTCAATTGACCTAAACACAATTACTTGGTTAAACACACTCATACATAAAAATTTATGTTGTTGTATGGTGTGAACAAACATTTTGTACACTTATGGAATTGCAGCATGTCCATTCCATAAGTGTATAATATGTTTCAAGAAGGATATTAACATTGCTAATCTGACATTCAACAAATGTAGACAGTTTCAAGAAATAAATAGTCCATTGTATTGTAGACGGTAGAACATGTATCTTCTATAGAAAACTAAAGTAGCCAAACAAAGAAAAGAGAAACAGAATTGAACAAACAAAGCTAAAGAACTTCTGAATTTTAAGAACTTTTGATTCTTAAGAAGTAACCAGACTAAACAAGTGCATAAACAAAATTTTTAAGAACATTTGATTCCCAAAGAAAAGATGAGGAAAGTTATAGAGAATTGGATAAAAAAAGTTAAGATTTCACTCTGTATAAAGAGGTTATAGATTCATCGTAAGCTAGAAGCAAGACGAGATAGGAACTATGCCTAATAATAAGCATAAGTGTAAATCCAAGACTAAAGTATGAAGATTACCTTATGCTTTCGCAACAGTAGGGTGGTTAGCTGCCTCTACTGTAAACTTTGCTCTTACACTAACAACATTTTCCCTTTAGTTGGAGAAACAATAAAATTAGTTAGGCACAATGAGTTGCATAAATCATTTAAAAAATCTACCTCTTCTTTGTGATTATCTGAAACTTTACATGTGAAATCTGGACAATTTTCCTACTTAAGCACGTAATTAAGGGAATTAATTAAGTGAAAGTTAAATCCTATGTTGGAGAGAAGGAAATTTCTAAGTGTTGAATAGATTTTTCTTGAGAAGTTTAGAGATAAGCCTTTATGAGTGGAATTTGGCTAAGTGTAAAGTCAAAAGGAACCATGTGTTTGGTGTTAACGCATGAGATGAGGCTGAGTTAGTAGAGGTTTAAAAGAGAGTAAGCATTGAAGCCAAAGGAAACCGTGCATTTGTGAGGTAGGACACATGTTGGCCGAGGCGTTGACAAGAGGCATTGGCCAAGTTCCTCATGCGTTGAGTTCATGTGAGCGAGAGCGGAGGGAGCGAGATGTTAAGCGTAAGGCGCTAGGTAGATGATCGTATAGCTATGTGCGGCCGTTGAGTGATGCGTTAGACAATCGTGTAGATGTAGGCACCGTTAAACGATGTGAAGGGATGCACTACATGATAGAGCTACACGATAAGCGATGACACTAAACGATCAGTACGAGCATTAGACGATAAGCGTGAAAGCTAAACGATAGCACTATGTGATAGCACTATACGTTAGTGTTAAGTGTTGAGCAGGCACTAAATGATGAGCGTAGATGCTAGATGATGTGCGAGCACTAAGCAATACGGCTACACGATGGCACTGTATGATAAGCATGAGCGCTACACGATAGGCGGAATACTAAACGATGGGCATTACACGATAGACACAGGCACTGGCCGATGATGCTATGCAATGATTGGATGCGTTAGATGATAAGGCATCAACACTATACGATGGAGCTAAACGATGGGTGCAGCAGTTAAGCGATAGGCTATGCACGAGATTGTTAAGAGCGTGATGTTTACTAAACGATTGAGCTACACGATGGGGTGTTAGTGCTATACGATGGATGCAGGCACTAGACGATTACAGCGAAAGACAACGAGCGGGCTGGTTTTTAAGTGCCAGTGAGATGTTTAGTAAACGATGAAGCTAAGCAATGAAGTGCAAAAGATACACGATTGACTAAACGATGGAGCGGTGCTGAGGCTTGCGTTACGCAAGGCTGATGAGTTTATCGGACAAATGGCTATACCGAGAGGTGGTTAAACTTGAGTTAGTAGGAGCTGGACGAATTAAGTTTCATGCAAAGGAAGTCTTATGCATGAGGAAGACAACTCAAATAGGTATGTGGCATGAGAGTAGGTGAATGGCAAGGAAGTAGGTGTTGGCAAAACATGGTGTAAACACATCAAGAGTATGAGGTGTCTTGCATTGGAGGCTTGGTAAAGATGAGAAGGATCATTTCCTTTGGCCTATAAATACCACCACAAGATAGTTAGAATCGGAAGTTGAAGAGGACGACAAACTCACGTTGGAAGTCGAAGTAGACGTAATCGGTTGAAGAGGAACACGAAGGGACGATAGACGATAATATTGAGGAGGAATTCGAAGAGATGGTAGACGATAATATTGCGCCAAATTTTTCCTTTCTATTTTTCTTATTATTTTAAATATATATAGTTGTTGCATTTATACAAAATGGAATCCCTAATTTGGGAATGTAGGAATAATTCAACAACAGAAAGGTTATACACTTGTTTTGACTTGATTGGTTCTTTTTGTAACTAAACTATTCTTCAGGTAAATGGTAAGACTGTAATTATGAAGTCTTTCATTGCTGACGGAGCTTCTGAGTATATTTGCCTTTGGTGACGTGGCTTGCTGTATTGGCATCCTTAACATCCCCTCTCTTAATGAGAGGGTAATTCTACTACACCGAGTTTAATCAAAGATGAAGAACTGTGAGTGTGTTAAGGTCATGGTAAGGCAATCAACGATTTGGTCGGAGGATGGTACATAACGAACATCAAGCTGAACACTGAGGACTTGATCACGAACAAAGTGAATGTCGATATCAATGTGCTTGGTTCGTGCATGACATACCAGATTTATGGTTAGAGCACTCGCGCTGAGGTTGTCACACCACAGGACTGGAACCGACTGCTATTTGACACCAATCTCACACAGTAGTTGTTTTACCCAGATGATTTCAGCAGAGGCGTGAGCTAGCACTCTATATTCAGACTACATGCTAAACTGGGCTACAATGGATTGTTTCTTTGAGGACCAGGAGATAAGATTACCACCAAGAAAGATGCAATAAGCAGTATCTGATTTTCGATCATCTATATTAGCTGCCCAATCGGCATCGGAGAAGGCCGAAACAGATAGGTTGGACCCCTGTTGAATTTAGAGGCCAAAGTGTCGAGTGCCACTCACATACCTTAGTATTCTCTTCATCGCTTGCTAGTGAACGTCCGTAGGATGCTTTAAGTACTGACTTAGATAATTAACTGCATATGTAACGTCAGGTCTCGTTGTGGTTAAGTAGTGTAGGGCGCCAATCGTGCTCCGATAGATATAGGGATCGTCAAAGGGAGTGCCATCAGAGATGGAGAGTTGCTTATTCAGAACACTTGGAGAGGGTGTTGGTTTTAGATCTCCAAGGACAAAGCGGTGTAGTAGGTCCTCGACATACTTTTTGTGATTCAGTATAACTCCATTTGCGACATTTTGCAGTTAGACTCCAAGTAAGTAGTGGAGTTAGCCAAGATCCTTTAGAGCAAACTTGAAGTCCAAGGCTGTTACAAGCTTGTTGATTACCTGTGGATCAGTGCCGACAATAATAACATCATCAACATATACCAGTAAGAGTAACAAGGCAGAAGTGCTTCGATATATGAAGAGAGATGTATCAGACTTAGCATTCTGAAATTCCCAGCTACATAGTGTCATCTTCAGTGTGTTGTTCCAGACCCTTGTTGCTTGTTTGAGGCCATATATGGCCTTATGTAAGCGGCATACATGATTTGGTAGTTGGGGATGAACAAACCCTTGCGGTTGGCACATGTAAAGTTCTTCATCGAGGACCCCATTAAGGAAAACATTATTGAAATCTAACTGTCTCAGTTGCCACCTTTTGGATACAACAAGGCTAATGATGATCCGGATGGTGGACTCCTTTACCACCAGACTAAATGTCTCGAAGAAATCAATGCCCGGGTTTTGATGGAAGGCTTTTGCTACGAGTCGTGCCTTGTAGCGTAGAATGGAGCCATTCAGGCTTCTTTTGATTCTGAATATCTATTTATTCCCTACAATGTTCATTGACGGTGACGGAGGTACTAAAGTCCAGGTCTGTTTTTCAATAGTGCTGTAAATTCTTCACTCATTGCTTTATTCCATTGAGTGGTTTTGAGAGCATCAGTGACTCATGTAGGTTCGATTAGGGACCAGTCTTTTTGGGTTTGGGAGGACAGAATTTTGGGTTTGAATATGCCTACCTTTCCTCAGGTAATCATGGAATGAGTAGGTATTGGTAAAAGTTGTGGGACAGTATCGGGTGAAGACTAGGCAGTGGACGACGAAGGTAAACGATCGGTTTGTAAACGATCGATGGGTACACGATCGGTGGGTAGACGATCGATGGGTAAGTGGGTGGTGGGTAAACGATCGGTGGGTAAGCTATCGGTAGGTAAACAATATCTGGGTAAACTATTGGTTGGTAGGCAATCAGTAGGCTGGACATTAAATGATGAGGGTAAACGATCGGTGCGTAAATGGTCAGTAGGTGAACGATCGTTGGGTAAACGATCGCTGGGTTAACAATTGGAGGGTAGACGATCGATGGGCTGGACATTAAACGATGAGGGTAAATTATCGGTGGGTAAACGATCAGTAGGTGAATGATCGCTGGGTAAATTATTGGTGGGTAGACGATTGGTGGGTTGGGCATTAAACGATGAGGGTAAACAATTAGAAGAGGGAGGTGGGAAGGCGAGGCTATTTTTAGTGTTATCAGTTGGTGATTGGATGTGGGTTATTCTGATAATTGGTGAGGGTGAGGTTGTGAATTTAGAAGGCATAGAGTCACTGTGCGGTGTGTTCTGACTGAGGGGCAGCCAGGTAACCGGGTGGACGACAATTGCTTGCTTGGCTGTTCTACAAGCAGAGGGAGACACTTGACAAGGAAAATCAGTTTCATCAAACACAACATAACGAAAGATGAACAACCTACCATTGGAGTTGAGACATTTATAGCCTTTGTGATACACAGCAGGGCCTATGTAGATGCACTTTTCTGTGCGATAATCCAACTTATGTGAGTTGTATGGTCTTAAGCAAGGGAAGCATACACACCTAAATATTCGAAGATCCTCAAACTTGAGCTTCTTTTTGAACATCACTTCCATTGAAGATTGTCCTTTTAGGACAGAGGTGGGAAGGCCATTAATCAGCAGTGTTGAGTATAAGAAAGCATCCCACCAATGATGTAAGGGAAGATGTGCTTAGGCTAGTAGGGTAAGCCATGTCTCTACTATGTGTCTGTGCTTTCTCTCAGCCCTTCCATTTTGTGCAGATGTATATGGACAGGTATACATGGAGGCAATGCCAAGTTGATGACAGACTTTGTGTATTTTGACAAATTCTCCACCATTATCTGACTGTAGAGACTTAATCAGTGTATTGAACTAAGTTTGTATCATGGTGAGAGAGTGTTGAAAAGTTGCAAGTGTGTCACTTTTTAATCTCAGAGGATAGATCCATGTGTACCTACTGTGATCATCAACAAAGATAGCATAATATTTGTACCCATCTATAGACAAAAGAGGAGTTGGACCCCACAAATCAGTATGTATAAGTTCAAAAGTTGCAGATGCTCTTGAATTAGTGTTAAGGAAAGCTAAAGAGTGTGATTTTCCATAGCTATAAGAATCACAAAATTTGAGCTCTTTATTAGATGACATAGGGTGATTGCAATATTTGATAATAAAATCTAGTATTTTTTACGATGGATGGCCAAGTCTTCTATTGCATGTAATCTTAGATACCCTATGCTTCAAAGATATGCTAAGAACAGATAGATCTTTATTCTTGTGCACTGGCTGCGGTGGTACTCTGTTTCCTACTAACTTCGAGCTAACTTCAGCACCTTCTAACTAATATAGCCCATCTTTAAGCACTCCCTTCATTATTGTTTGTCCCATACCCTTGTCCTTAACAAGACAGCAATCCGTGTAAAATTCAATAAACACGTTGTTGTCTTTTGTTAGCTTAGATATACTGACCAAATGTTTTGTTATGGCAGGCACACATAACATATCATTCAGTTTCAAATTGCAGGCATCACTAGATAGACATGCAGTTCCAACAGGAGAAATTTCTAGATTATTACCATTAGCTACAATGACTGCTTCAGTACCTAAGTATTCAGTCGGGTTGCCAAGATTGTTGAAGTCTGAAGTAACATGATTGAAGGCACCACTGTCAGCATACCTATTTGCATCAGTCATGTTTTCTTGTCTTGTCATAAAGGGGTTACTTCCATAAGCAGTGGCTAGGACTGTTGGATGAGGTTGTGTGTTTTTGGTCTGGTTGTTGGGGAAGGGTTATCCCTTGTTTTGAGGACAATTGGGAACAAATTCTCTATTATACCTGTTGAAGCAGTAAAACGCTATGTGCCTTACCTTCCCACAAACTTGACACACAGGTTTATTGTTGTTCCTTCCTCTGCCTCGACCTCTGCCATGGCCACCACCACCTCGTTGTCCTCCCCAAGTAGATTGGTTGCTATTATTGGTCTTGTTATTTTGGTTGACATGTCTAGTATTTGTCATTTTCATTGAAGCATTATTGACTTGGTTGAAGCCTATTGTCGTCTTTTGATTTGATTTATGTTCCAATCTTCTTTCATATAGGAGAAGTTCCTATTGCATATCAAGCCATGACATGTCTGCTCTCCCTTGGATTATGGCCACGATGGCATTGTACTTTTCATCAAGTCTTAGTAGCACCTACAAAACAAGAGCTCTTGGTGGTACTAAACTACCAGCCTAATCGAGATTATCGGCATTTATTTTCATAGATCGAAGGTAATCTTCCATTTTCAAATTATCTTTTCTGGTTATTTGAAACACGTCTCGGATAGTCTTCTTCAGCCCTGGACTGAACACCAAAGAGTTGTTGAATGCTTGTCCACAGATCCCTTGCACATTCATACCCCATCACTTGAACGGCGACCTCTGGTGTCATGGAGTTATATAGCCAGTCGATGAGGAGTTGATCTATAGCCATCCACGCTTCTTATTGAGGATTGACTTCAAGTGTTGTCGACGAGCTGGAAGCTCTACTGCCGGATCTTCCTTCTGTGTTGAGCGAAGCAGCTTCTACCCTAGTTGATCTAGTCGGCATGCTCTCACCGACTGCAGGTTGCAAAAACATTAGAGGACATACCTTTTATCCGGTCAGGTGCCCTCCGAGTCGGTAACCCCGATGGATTGGAAGCACCAAGTTTTTTCCATAGAAGAAAATTGCTGCGATTAAGTTTGATGGAGGTTATCTGATTGAGGAGTTAGTTTAAGGGTGGGCCGCTGAAGTTGGCTGTGTCGAGGGTGGATCCCAGGTTTCCTTGATTGACGTTGGTCATTGTTCGTTTTGATACCAAGTTAGAATCGGAAGTTGAAGAGGATGGCAGACTCACGCTCAAAGTCGAAGCACACGCAGTCGGTTGAAGAGGAACACGAAGGGACGGTAGACGATAATATTGAGGAGGAATTCGAAGAGATGGTAGACGATAATATTGCACCAACTTTTTCCTTTCTATTTTTCTTATTATTTTAAATATACATAGTTGTGACATGATTGGTCATTTTTGTAACTAAACTATTCTTCAGGTAAATGATAAGACTGTAATTATGAAGTCTTTCATTGTTGACGAAGTTGCTGAGTAGATTTATCTTTAGTGACGTGGCTGACTGTGTTGGCATCCTTAACAAAGATGTCTCTTCAATTCATAAGCTAAATGCTCTTCAAAGAGCGTAAAAAAGAGTGTTAGAAACTAGATTTTAAGGAGACCATGCGTTGATCATGAAAGGCATGCGTTGGTCACAAAATTCCAAGAGAAGGAGATGATGTCAGACAGTGAAGTTTGGAAGTATCATCAACTTGGAACGAGGATTTCTCCTAGAATAATCATGCGTTTGGAGTGATTTCAAAGCCACCTGAAAGCTCTAAGAGTTTAGTTTTCAGGGTAGGGCTTCCAGAGAAGAAGCTCTAAGGAATCAGGCTGGAGAGTGAAGAAAATATAGAGGGGTTGAGCTGTCGGGTAAGCTTGGGCCAGTCTTGATTTTTTTTATGATTCCGGCCAAATTACTTCCTGAGACATTTTAGAGAATCTTTGTAGAAAGAAGTGTCTCGAAATAAGGATTAGAATATAAGTAATCTGAGTTTAAATTTGAATATGGATTTTAGGGTTCAAAAAGGAGCTGAGGTAATCAAGGAACTTCTAAAGAGGAAGATTTCTATCCCTACCACGGTGAGTGGTTATTTTTCCATAAGTCTTAAAGCATATCTTTTAGAGTAAAGTATATATGCTTATGCTATGAATGAGTAAATTAGCATGAGATTGAGATTATGTGATCGGGATGGTCAGGGGGTCAGTAGACCTAGCACCTGAGACCGAGTGGAACCTCACGGGATGGTCAAGGGACCGGGAGGTCTAATTCCTGAGCCTGTGGGAGGAACCTTGCATGGGATGGTCAGAGGGCCGATGGGCCTAGCTTTTGAGCCCATGGAAGGGAGAACTATGTGCACATAGGTTAATGAATATTTATAGATGTAAAATGTTAACTAGCTGCCGTGTGTGTAGGTAGAGTTGAGACCAGACCCATTCAAAGCTAAGGTTTGAGTATTAACCTCATATTTGTGATATGCTTGTTACTATGAGTTGAAATATACTCTAGAAGTTGAAATATACTCTAGAAGTTGCTAAGGTCAAGGTCTGCCACAAGCCACAGTCACACTTCTGGGGTTTTAGAGTTTTGATGTAAACTTTGTAGTTAAGTCTTGGATTTGAATAAACATTACATTCTTGTAATAAAATTGGTCTACTCAATTAGTTGTTGTTTATCTCCTTGACTTAAAGTTGACTGAGAGTAAAGAGATTTAGATGGGCAGTAGGTATCACGGAAGGGTGGTATCTGCGGTTCCTCATGCCTCTCCTCGGGCTCAAGAGGCGGGCTCGGGGTGAGGTGTGACATTACAAAAGCTCATAAGGGCTACATAGCAAAATAAAAAATTTGTTAGATACAGACAAGTTTTATTGGTATATCAAAAAAGAGTAAGAACATACTTTTAAGAAACTTTATTGTGATGGGAGTGTTTTCAATGCTCTTTCAACAGGTTATCACAAGTTATTATCCTAAAAATCACAATCATTGACAAGTTATTACAAATTATTCCACTAATGGTTTTCCTATCACAATAAAAATAGGTCCCACGCCCCAAAAATCACTCCCACTAATAGAAACAGTACTTCTTCCGTCCCAAATTCATTTTCTACTTTTAAATCTGCTAGTACATGCCATATGTCCATGCTTTGTTGCATCCCTACTTTTATATAAGCTTACACTACAAAGTTAAACAAGGAGAATGCTAAATCTTTTATATAGGAATTCAATTTTATCCACAAAGCCAACGTTTCTTCTAACTTAAAATCAAATCTATAAAAGTATGAGACTATTGCAATTGGAAACTGAGAAATCAATACTTTCGAGTAATCAAAGTCGCATCTTTTCAAACGAGAGATTGGTCTTCCATCCAATGAAATGTTTTCACATAATAGAGAAGACACTACAATGTAGATAGAGGTGAATTGCTTAGGCAGTTTTTGTGCACTTTTTTGTGCACCTCCAATTTCTATAATGCCAAATAATGCAAGTTAGAAACAATGGTGACTTTGTATTCATTACTAAACTTCTTATTCACATATCTTTTTTCAAAGTTAAAGTAAACCACACAGAGAATCAAGAAACTGTTACTCTACAAAATAGAAGAATTGTTACAAAAAGAGAAACTCTCGAATCAATATCTTCAATGAAAAATGGTGAACTACAACATTGTTAATTCAGCAATCAAGCAAGATACTGGTTCATCAAAGTGGTCTTCTCAATCCTGCAAGTGCATAGACAAGCTTCAAATTATAGCACATATAGAACAAGCTAAAACAAAAATTACACAACCAAATGATCCCAACATGTCAATTCCCCACATTAAAACCTTCAATAACAACCTAAAAACTCAAAAACAAACTCCTCTACTTCAAATGTTTTTGGAGAGCTATCAACAAAAGAAGACAAAAGTCACTCCCCAAAAAGTAAACCAGTAGAGCCGAAAAATAGAAAGTAAGGCACAAAGAAAGTGCTCCCAAAAGAAAAAAAAAAAAAAGAACCAATCACTAACAAAAAGAAAGTGCAATATATAGTATCATTTACACACACAAACCACTGTCGGATGGAGAACACAAAGAGAGAAAGAGGAGAGGAAGATGAGAGGCTTAGGGTGTTCTTTTTTTTTTTCTTTAATGCTTTTCTTCTTTCTTTTTTATAAACAAAAACCAATAAAACAAATAAGGAAAAAAAATTAAATAAAATTTGAGAGGAACTTTACATTAGAGTTTTTTTTTTTTCTTTTTAATTTTCTAATTGATAATTTGGGAAAGGGGAAAACAAAATTTTGAATGGAAATGAAAAGGGGGAGAGGGGAAACACAAAATGAAGATTAAAAAATTGTTTAGGATTTAAAAAAGATGGTCACCTACCATGTCGATTTTAAATGGACATTAAATTTTTTTTTTTTAAGAAATCGACATTATACATCCGTTTTTAATTTTTTTCAACCGACATCAAAGCTCAAATTTCTTGTAGTGACAATTTTGATTGAACATTGCCACGTGGTTGCAAAATAGGTATAGCTAAAGGTGCACTCAAGTATATATATTTTTTAATCTTCACATGAAAATGACGATTCTTTTATTTAGTTTTTTAAAACCATTAGATATATTTTTTTAATCCAAATATTTGTTTACTTAGAAAAGATCATTAAAAGATTAAAAAAAGAAAAGTAGAAAATGATGATAGTAATGAATTCTTACAATTATAAGCTCCTCTTCCCAAGATTTTAAGGGTGTTGTTGTGCACAATTATCCTATTTTGTTATCTCACATTTTCCGAGAGCTTGTAACACATTGGTTGGCTTCTTCATTAAAAAAAGTATTTTTCTTTTAATAATCTTTTCGTTCTTGAAAAGACCTAAGATAATATTTGAACTACTTATCCTAGTTAAAACTATGTATTCCACGTGTTTAATAACATTGAAATGAGATGTATGTATAAATTTATATTTGACAATCCTGTTTTTGTTTCGATTTTTTTTAAGTCATATTATCAAAAAAAAAAAAAAAAGTTAAATAATGATATATATTAATTTAAGATAAAATGTGATTTTGGTTTTAAATAAAGAGTAAGTTCAATTATGTGATAATGATCCATAGCTCTTTTCTTCTTTTTTTTCCATTTACATATTTTATTGAAGGATGGTTTAGGTTTACATATTTTATTTTAAATGAAATGTAAATATATACTAAAATGTATATGATGATTATTTATACATGTTTGCATACAAAATAATTATAAAATATATAATATAAAACCTACCTGTCTAATATCAAAAGATGACCTTGGAGCATTTAATCTAGAAACTTGATAATTTTGATAGAAACTATAGTATTGCTTGAAGAACTTCTTGTATTAAAAAGGTTGAGGATAGTTGCTAAAATGAAAATGATATGATTCGTATGGCCAATATATAGACACTATTGGTGGATACGTCTCGTTGGTTGACGATCTTCTTTCAGATAGATAATAACTATCCGGTGGAAAGTTAAGATGTTAAGTCTTGAAGGACTATCATAACCTAAGTAAGAATAATTGTCTTGATCATAGTTTTGTTGTGTATTATTACTGCTTATGACCATGGTTTTCTAAGTTTTTTCTTAGAAATTAAAACTCACATCAATTCAGTTTTGAAGTGACATGATGTGAAAATTCAACAAAAAAATGTTTGAATTAGATTATATATATATATGTGTATCTATATATATGTATGTATATATTGTTATTTTTATCAATTTTGGTTTCCTAGAATTAAAAGCATTAGATGGTAAAAAAATAAAATAAAATTTACATCAATCCAATTTTGAGGTGAAATAATGTGAAAATTCAATGGAAAAAGTTTTGAATGAAGTTAAAAATAAATACATATTATTATTTTTTTTTCTCAATTTTGGTTTCTTGGAAATGAAGGCTTTTGAGGGTAAAAAAAAAAAAAAAAAAACTTACTTAAATTCAATTTTGAGTAGAAATTATACATTGATTTGTAGAACTATACCATTCATGTAATCAAGACTAGTGTGTAAACCCTAAAAAACTCCTATTCAGCCTAATTGTTTTTTAAAAAAATTCCCCTCATATATATTGATTTAAAAAAATTATACATTGATTGTAGAACTATACCATCCTTCGAAATTTTGAGAATAGGGGAAACATCGAAATTCCCCACATATCAAAATTTCAAGGTTGGTTGATTTTGAAATTTCGACATAAATTTTAAACTACGATTCGTATTCACGCAGTCCCTTGTAATTACATATTAATGTCATTTTGTCTATTTTATTTATATGATTATATCCACTAACTCAAAAAATTTTAAAAAATGATTTCATAGAAAACAATTAATTCTCCAAAAAGCAAAAAAAAAAAAAAAAAAAAAAAAAAAAAAAAACTATATCGTATATGCACACCTACGTCGTCAATTGTCACATCAATGATATAGTGGATTTGAGACAAAATAAATCCAAATGTTAACAAATCATTGATGATTTATATAATCATAACCCATGTAGGATAAGGAAAAACAAATCTTATCTTAATTCTAGGAAGAAAAGATAAATTTCAATCTTACTATATGAAGTAACTTTAACTTCAACAAAATTTTGGGGTTTAATATCAGTTAGAAAAATTAAAAACAGATGTATAATGTCGGTTTAAAAAAAAAAAAGAAAAGTGGATCTTTAATGTCCTTTCTAAATAGACATTTAAGATGTATTTTAATTAGACAACCAACATTGTAGATACCCATTTATTTTTTTTCCATTAATAAAAGATATCCTCTTTCATTTCTTCATCTTTCTTCTCTCTCCTTTCTTACTTATCTCATTCAAACCCTCTTGCATTTGATCATCATCATCGTTCGTCGTCATCATTCTCCATGCAGATCTCTCCGCCACCGTTCATTGTTGCTCATGTCGGAACCTCATCGTTAGCTCGTTCGTCAACTCGAAGAGGTGCAACTCCTGCAGTGTCGTTTGCTCGTGCAGGTCAGATCCCTATTCGCTCATGCAACTTGTGCAAGTCTGATCTCGGGCATCAGTTAGCTCGTTGTCTTGGGTAGGTCTATTCGTTGTGCAGGTTCATTCGCCATTCAGCTCGTTTTCGTCATCAGATCTGCATATTTGGTTGTGGGTTTTCTACATCCGGTCATCTATTTACCCAATCTATTCGTGGGTCTTCCGATCCAGTCATTGACATGGTGATCCCGAAATTTTTTATCCAATTTTTCCGATCTAGTGGTTGTAGGTTTTTTTCAGATCCGACGGTTCAGCTCGCCGTACGGGTTCATTGCAATCTCTCACTTATAACTCACAATTACTACAAACTGACTACTACAGAATCCTTTGTAGTGATTGGGAGACTACTTCCATGATTGTTGTTAGCTTTCACCTTCTTTTTTATTCAATGGATTCTAATTTACAACAGGCACAACATCATTTTTTTTTCTTTATTAATTTTTGTTGTTGAATAATTTAATTTTCCCCCCAAAATGGAAATAATTAATTCCTTCTCGCCAGACAAGAAAAAGGAAAAGAAAATCCTTAGTTTTCTTTTGTTGTTTCTTAGAATTTATTTATATTGGAAGAGAGATTTGTTTGAGTATATATATATTTGTTGATGAAGACAATGGAATGGTTATTATAATTTACTTTAATGCTAATATTGATGCTTATATTCATCTCTCTTTTCACTTCATTGTTTTATTTAATTGAGTTCTAAACTCCAAGAAAATAAAACATTTTGTTATCTCCAAATCTGACCGTGGATATAATTTGTTTTTTTTTTCTTTTTCAACAATACCATTTTAAATGTATGAACTTTTGTATATATATACCTCAATAGCATTTTGTTTAGGAAAATCTTGTGCGAAGTTTAAAATCGTGTCAATTAAACTATTAAACTTAAATTGATTATTATTATTATTATTTTTTTTTTATTATTATTTATTTTTTTTTTTTTTTGTAAACACTGGCAATTGGATGTTGTTTTGCATTTTTGGATTTGTAGTCGGCTGGTTTATGTTGAATTTGTTTTTCTTGTTAAGGCCAAGTCGTTATGTGATGGTGAGTCTATCCTCTTTCATTTCACTTCTTTTTTCTCGCTAAATTACAAAAAGAAAAAATGTCTTTGTTTCGAGATTTGTTCTTTTAAGGTAGATTTATGCATTTCTTCAATGCTGGAATGAGTTTGAAATCTAACAAGAAAATGTAATTGTTTTTTATACGTTGGTTTCATGTTATGGACGCATTTACAATGATTTTTTATTATCATAATTTCTTTGATTTACATGCATTTGATTGGATTTGTTTTATTCTTGTGAGTTGGGAACACCTGCCTATGAGGGTGGTCCTTTGATTAGTATGGGTGAGAGTGGCCAGATTGCCAACTCAACAAGTCTACGTTTTTGGAGATTCGTTTGATTGGAGAGCTACACAAGACGAAATTCACTCCTTCCCCGAAGTAGCGGTAAGTAGATAAATTGCTCCATTAAGGACTGATTTCAGGTCTTGAACATAGTGGCCACACTCTCTCTTTGGAAGGGAGGACATAGTAAAAGTAAGACTACGACTTATTGTTCATTAGAGGAATCAGTGATACTTAAGGAGTTAGATGTAACTATAGGGGTAAAACGATAAATTAGCCCAGTTGTTCTTACGAGCGATTTGTGAAGGGTCATCGCACTGTTGGTTGAAGCTTCAAGCTACAGATCAATGAGATCCCCTTGGTAGCTCAATGGGTTCAAGTTGAGAATTAGATTTTGGGTTACTTTGAAGTGTTCAAATTAACAAGAGAAATTTGAAACGAATCCCCAAAAATCAATTTTGGTGGATTAAATCAATTAGAAAACTGAAAATCAATTTTGGTACTAGAAATATCCAAAGAATTTTGAATGGTTGGTGGATTAATCCACAATTAGGCACCTAGACCACTCCTCAATGTTCTTTGATGTGTCAATGAGCTGAATCTCCTAGTGCTTGCATGTATTTGTTACATAAAAGCATCAATTTTGAGGATGAAGGAAGAAAGATGCTGAACATCAAAAGATTCTGCAAAAAATTATTTACTCGTTTTTTCCCTTCTTTAAACCCTCATCTTCCCTTGCTCAATTCTCTTCAATTATGAGTTCCACCACTCAAATCCAAGTTGGAGAATAATAGAGAAGACACTCTTGATGGTCTACTATTGATTTGTAAGCCCAATTCGCAGAGAGGAGCAAGGATCAAGAGGTTTCCTTCAAAGGTATAAGTTCTTGAAACCCTATTCTATGAATTTCTTTTCATGCATGCTTTTAGAACTCAAATTAAATGTAATTAGATTGCATATTGATTCTGATCGCTTTTGCTGCATGCTTGTACATTCCATCACTAAGACGTCTCAAGAAGTTGAGGAAAGGAAAAGAATTCCATATACACTCGTAATTGAGAGTCGGATGTACGCTATGTTATGTACACGTCCTGACATATGCTTTGCATTTGGAATTGTCAGTAGGTTCTAATCTAACCCTGGACACAGACATTGGACTAGTGTTAAGAACATCCTCAAGTATCTCCAGAGAACGAGGGACTATATGCTCGTGTATGGGCCTGGATTTGATCCTTACAGGATACAGTGATTCTGATTTTCAGACTGATGTAGATTATAGGAAATCTATTTCATGATCAATTTTCACTCTTAATAGAGGAGCTATAGTGTGGTGAAGCATCAAGCAGAGTTGTATGACTGACTCCACGATGGAAGCTGAATATGTACCTGCATGTGAAGCAGCTAAAGAAGCTGTATGGCTATACAAGTTCTCTATAGATTTGGAAGTGGTTCCAAATATTCATCTGCCTATCACTCTGTATTGTGATAACAGTGGAGCACTTGCCAATTCAAAGGAACCATAAAGCCACAAATGTGAGAAACACATCAAGAGAAAGTATCATCTCATTTGAGAGATAGCACACAGAAGAGACGTGATAGTCACACTGATAGCCTCTAAAGAAAATATTGCTTATCCATTTACGAAGGCCCTCATGGCTAAAGTGTTCAAGGTTCACCTGGGTGGACTGGGACTATGAGCTTCATAATTTAGGGCAAGTGGAAGAATGTCAAGGGTATATAGATGCTCTAGCTTATTGTATTTTCTCTCTTAATCTCAACATTATGTACATTATATATTTGTATATATTTGTAACTCACTGGAGCATTAGTCCAAGTGGGAGATAAATTAAACGCTATCTATCCAGTCTTATTATCAAAATGGGAGACTTTTTTAGCAGTGCTGTTGATTCTGGGATCACATAATTTGTATTAGTATACAAAGTGGACTGCATCCAATAGTGTCACCAGGAGGAGGTATCCAATCTGATCCATATATTTATAGACCATTTTGGCTATATACTAAAACTTGATCCACTTTTATGTCTCTACATAAAGTTAAAATATTCATACTATAATCATGGATTTTGTTTATTAGATTTTTATAACAAAATGCAATATCAATAACATTTTATTGAATGAACGACCTAATAATACTTTTATTGATGAATAAAATATGTTTTCAGTATGTATGAATTGCGAGTTTTAGAACATTCCCAATACACTAAATCCTTTCTTGAGTTTTCAAGCATCGCGAATCAAATTATTAAATTTTAAAACAGAGAGATGTAAATGCAACCTAAACGAAAATTTCAAGACTTTTTTTTTAAATGAAAAAATTGTATTTTTTCAATTAAAAATTAAGGATAAAATGAGTATTTAAAAATTCTTCTGTCATAGCTTCTTTTATATATAGAATGAATATCGATGAAAGATATAGATTTATCATCTTATTCTTGTTTTTATTAAATAATTTATGATTTTCTCTCTTATCTACTTTCATTTTTCTGTGTGTGTTTATAAACTTAACCATTAATTACACCTACCATATAATAAAATTCATTCTTATCCTTATTTCTCTCGACCCTCTGTGAAAGGTTGTGAAGAGAGCTATTCTCTCTACCAAGGGATACAAAGAATTTCTTTCCATTTTAATTCCTCGTAGTGTTCATAAAATCCCAACTTGGATTTTTCTTTGTTTTTTTTTTTTTTTTTGAAAAGTTCCACGTGAGTTAATTATAAGTTTAGTCCCTATATTGTGTCAATTTGATCTATAAATTTTTAGAAATGCCTAATTGATTCTTAAGATATTATATGTGTCTAATATGTCATAAAAGTTTTGAAATTATTAAAAATTAATTGATCAACTTGATATAAATATAAATTATGTTTATTGAAACTTTAAACTTTCCCTTTTGTATTTACACTATATGTTAAAAAAATATTACAATTAAGTATTTAAATTTATAATTTTAAAAATTTAGAAACCAAATAAATAGAAACCTTAAAGTTCAACTAAACTTATAATTTTAACCAAATTCATACTTCTACCAATTGTATAAACGAGAAAATAATAAATGCTTTTCCTAAATGATATTCTATTGTATGGGAAAAGTTTAACTTTGAAGATAAAGAAAATTTAAATCAGTTATTGTGAAAGTGAACATAATTCAATAGTAATTGACATGAACACTTTTTTCTATCAAAATAAAAAATTTAAATATCTATAATAAATTCTTGTAATAAAAAAGAAGTTGATTATAATTGTAAGGTAATAAAAGAAATTGATTAATTTAGTCCCAATTTAGTAACCATTTGGTTTTTAGTTTTTTTGTTCCAAAAATTAAGCATTTAGGACCACTTCCTCCAAATCTCTTCTTTCGTTATCTACTTTTTATTAATGGTTTAAAAAACCAAGCCAAATATTGAAAACTAAAAAAATAGTTTTTTAAAAAAATTATATTTGAAATTTGATTAAGAATTCAACCATTATAATTAAAAAAGATGCAAGTTATGGCAAGAAATAGAAGAAAATAAGCTTAATTTAAAAAATAAAAAATGAAAAATGAAATAGTTACCAAAGGAACCTTAACCTTCAATACACCATTTTTTAAAAAAAGAAACACCAATTTTTTTAAAATTTTCGTATTTGATAATTGATTGTTATAAAAAAAAGTCATTTGGTCAAAATTTGGTACACATAGAAACAATGTATTTTGGTGGAAATAATAATTTTGTCAGCTTGATATATATATCGAATAAAGAAGAATAATAATAGGACCCAATTCAAACTTTCTTTAATTTAAGCATATTCCTTATGTAGAGTGGTAGATCAAGGAGACGTATAATCTAGCAAAAAGGAGAAAGGACACAAAAAAATACCCTAATTTTTACTATTTAGGGTCTTAATGTTTATTACAATTGGACTAAAATGGTTTTTATCAATAATAATAATAAATAGCTTATGTTGTTCCATATTACAAAATTTATTACCATGAAATGAGATTTAAACTCATATTAACTTATATTTGACAAGCATATGTTTTGGCTTATTAATTACATAATAACAAGATTCACCTTTATAATTTCTCGGATTATTTGAGCCTAAACATTGTAGTATACTAAAATAATTTTCGACATGTCAACATTTTTATGTATAGTTCTACATGTTAATGAATTCGACATTTATACTGTGAAGAAATATGTACAAAGGAAAAAAAAATCAATCAAATTTCTCTAACATGAATACACTATGAATAATAAATATTTCCCATCTATAAAATGTAAAATTTTTGTTTATTAATTTAAGTAGCTTTTTTTTAAAAAAATTTTTTTTCTCGTGTTTGCATTTCAAATCTTCGTTAAAACTAATATTAACCGACATTTGAAAATACTAAGATAATTTTGATCCTAAGAACGAAAAAGGAATTTTTTTTCTTCACAAATTGGCCAATAAGAAACAATCATTATATTGCTTGATATCGAAAACTAATTAAGTTTTTAGAATAGATATAGAAAATTGAAACATATTAATCTATGAAATGAAAACTGTGGGCTTAAAAGAGTCGTTTGTATTAGGCAACTTCAAAAGGTCGATACATAAAATCTTAATTTGTCTTGAAAATTAATTAAGATGTTATTTTAAGGAAAAATTAGAAGTTTTAGTAATTGCAAATTAAAGTGGATCGTTATAAAATTTGCTTATAATCAGGATAAGTTATAGAATCAAAGGGCTGAAAATTTTAATGTAAAGCTATCTAGTTGTGTGATGATGATAATTATGAAAAGACATCTCTTTCAATTTGAAATTCAAATTTGTTCAAATTTTTGTTCATGGAAAGGCTTAATTGGGGTAATTATGTTTGTGATGTCATTCAAGTCTTCAATTCTTATTTAAGATCTCTCTAATACGTTTTTTTTTTTAAAAAAAAAAAATAATAATAGCCAAAGAGTACGAAATAAAATAATTTATTAAACATGGTATAATATGATTTTTGAAGAAAATTTTGAAAATGGTGTTATAATTTTAAAACACATTTTAAAAATTTAATACATAAAAACAATGATATGGAAAATAAAGCATCTTATTTAAAAGTTTATGTAAAAGTAGAATATTATTAGCATTTAATATTTTTTGGTACAATAAAATAGAGGATTCAAACCACAAATCTTTTCATCCTTTGCATATATGTATATCTCTCTGGGTGAATATTCTAAATTAATAATAATAAATAAATCATATACAAATGGTGTTTAAAATAGTTTATGAACTTTTTAGTTGTGTGCTAGTTTTTGAACTTTAAATATTTTTAATAATCCATAAACTTTTAATGTATAATAAGTCTTTAACCTAAATATTTTTAATAGATCTCTTAATTTTGTATACAATATAACAGATAAAGTATTTTCAATTTTATGCCTAATAGGATGTTTCATTTCATCCATTTCTTAAAAAAATTCATGTAAAAGTTTTAGGATTTTGTTGAGCAAAATTTAAAATTTTGTATAATAGATTAGTTAATTTCTAAAAATTTTGTATATGTGAAAAACAAAATATATACTAAATTGAAAGTTCAGAATATATTAAATACATTTGAAATTATCAAATAGATACAAACCAAAGTTTATGGACTAAACTTGTAATTTATGAGTTAGGCTCAAATTTCAAGGTTTCATGAATAAAAAATAATTAAAAATTTTAGAAACCATGAAATAACCTTAAAACTGATTCAGTCATTTGTTGTCCTTGTCTTGTTTAAGGAAATTGAATGTGTCTCCATGACAATATCCCTAACATGTAGTAATTATAATTAATAAAAGAACATAAACATAGAATTTTCAAACTAAAAACAATAATAATAATAATAATAATAAACCTCCCATTGATCATTTTAGGAAAGATTAATCAATGAGATGAGAGGGTGTTTTATCTCATGCCTTTTAGATCAAACTCATGAATAGTTTTCTTTACTGGCAGATTCTACTATGTTGATCTTACTTTTGAATTATTATTATTGTTATTTTTTATATCAAAAAGAGTTTGAAACATTAAAATAATAATCCATCTCAGCTCCATGGCTTTTGAAAAACAGAAAGACAATTAAATAATAATAATAATAATTTAAAAAACATATCTTGTTTTATAATTTGCAAGGAAATAACTTTTTCCTTAATTGCTAATCTATGAATTAATGTCAACCAGTAATATAAAACCCAATTCCTCTCTTTCAATTTTCTTTCACAGGTTTGAGATAACCAAAGAAGAAGAGGGAAAAAAATTTGTTTGAAGGTAAATTTATTTTTTGGTTGGCTATGGCTGAAACTGAAAAAGATTACCAAAATTGCAGTTCTGAAGCTTCTAATGGTGACGATGAAGATGGAGATGGTTGTCGATGATGAAATCGATGGTGGTGATCGGCAGTCGCAGGAGTCGAACTCACGGTTGTTGTTGGATCTCCAGCTTTCTAACAATATTGAGAATTCCGGCAACGGCGTGTTGGAGATTTTGAACTCCGAGAAGATAATACCGACGGCTGCGTTGGCAGTGACGGTAGAATCTTCTTCTTCTCAAGTCATACAAATAATGAATTATCATCAAATACAAAGTCTAGGGTTTTTCCATGCAACTTTTGCAAGAAGGAATTTTCCACCTCCCAAGCTCTAGGAGGCCACCAAAATGCACACAAACAAGAAAGAGCCATGACCAAGCGCCCCCAGGGAATGAAACTCGGAAGCAGCGCCAATGTCGTCGGGCCACCATACTTGTCGTCGTACTATAGTCCATATTCAGTCCTCTCGGCTCATCCACTCTATGGATCGTCGCTCGGGAAGTTCCTCGAAATACAAATGGATTCAATGATACACAATCCATCGTATCGGTGGCTCGGGTCTCCCACGCTACAGTTTCACGACAGAGTAGATGGTGCTTGGGCTTCCGGATCGGTGGTGGTGAATAGTAATAATAATAATAATTCAAAATTATTGGCATTTGAAAGGCTAAAGATAGAGGGAATTCAAGCTCACAACAGTGGATTTCGATTGTCATCTACGATAAACGTAGCTGAATCAATGAGAAAATTTCAAGAAAATGGAACGATTTCAATACCGAATTTGAACCATTCCGAGCTGCCGGTGTTGATGATGGATCACCATGTGGAAGAAAGCCATGAACTTGATTTATCACTCAAGCTTTAATTTAGGGTTTGACCTTCATTTCCTGTGTTTAAGAAATTGACACAGCATGTTGTGTTGGTTTTTTTTTCCTTTCCTTCGCCAAGAAAGTTTTAATGTCATTGAAATTTCCTTTTGTACACGCTCTACAATTTTCATTGCTTTTCTTTAATAGCATTTTATAAAATCTGCTTTAAAAAGAGTCAGAGAAAAAAAGGCAGAAAGATTGACTTTTAAAAATATTAACCCATCTAATGTTTTTTTAAATAAATAGACCATATCATCCACCATCTGTTAATCTCATCAGCTCTTCACATTTGGATAGGAAATTTGTTGAATGGGTTCTCAAGTAAGGAGTTACTATCTCATTGACTGCCTAAGATGTACTTTGATCTCTGCCTAAGTTGACTTCTTGCTTTCTTATTGTTTCTTTGATTTTCCTTCCATTGTGTAAAAGATTAGTATGTACTTGACCTTCATTTTTGCATTATGCTCTTAATGATGACAAATAAGGTTTTGTATGAGCTTTTCTCTAAAAAGCCTTTTGTAGTCACTGTTCCAAGGTTGCAATAAATGCAATCATAGAATGTTTTTAATCCATGTTTCGTAAAACTTTGAATTCATATTTTGCAAGTTCATATTCACATTTTTATGTATTTCTCAACTCCAATTTTTTTCATTTCGAGGGACAAGAATATTTCTCTTATTTGGAGTACTTATACACTAGTATGTATCTACTGTTACATTGGAACTTTTCAGGAACATTTTGGATGGTTTCTTATGGAGGATGTTTTGATAACATCAATAAAGTTTAGAAAGATTTGGCTACAACAGAAAAAAATCATTTTGCCAACATATTCCCCACTAAGTGGCTACATAAAGGTTAGTGACACCCAATACGATGGAAATTCAAGTATACAATATTGGTATTTTGGGATGATATATCTCTATCATCTTCATTTCTATCACTTTTTCTATCCTTTTCTGGCTTTATTGATTACAGAATAGTGGAAAGGCAAAACAATCACGAGTTGACCTAATGGTAAATAGGAGATGTGCTCTCAATAAATGACTAAGAGACCGACGGTTCAATCCATAGTGACCACTTTTCCAAGGAAATGTTGTATGGTCAGGCGGATTTAGTGGAAAGTGAAATTTAGTCCAAGAAGCAGAGTATGTTTCTTTGTTTTGAGCTCTTCCTTTATTTCAGGTATGAAACAAACTTTTTCGGGTAGTAGGGAATGATGTGATAATGCTTCTATCTCTTTTTACCCGAAATGCTAATAGTTTTCAAATAACCATTTCTTCATGATTGGTTATAGTTTTAAAAGAATTTAATTACAGTTTTATCACATGGTTGGTGATATCTTTTTAAAAGAATTTGATTATAGCTCTTCTCATGGTTTTTTATTACCTTGTTTTCAATAAAAAATTAGGTTCTGTATTGGTATTGGTGATTTTGATTTTCGCTGTTGAACAAGTTGGGATGAACTAATATTCATGATTATCTGTTGCTAGAAACCATTATTCTTTTCTCTTATTTATCTTAGGAGGAAAGGGTTTCTTGAATAGAAGAAATACCCAATTACAAATAAGAAAAGAATAAAATAATTACAAATAAGGAAAGAATAAAATATAGAAAATATAATATAATAAGTACAATATAAAATTTTAAAATAAAGGAAATAATCAACACTCCCCCTCATGCTTGTTTGAAGATATCATTCATAGCCAACTTGTCGATCAACTTGTTGAATTGCCACTTTGGAAGACCTTTGGTTAACAAATCTACAATTTGCTCTGTTGTCGGGAGAAAGGGAATGCATATTATTTCTGCATCGATCTTTTCCTTTATGAAGTGTTTATCAACTTCAATATGTTTGGTCCTATCATGAAGGACTGGATTGTGGGTAATGGAAATTGCTGACTTGTTATCACAATAGATGCGTATGGGCATTGTCTGAGAAAAATTCAATTCTTCCAATAGTCTTCTTATCCATATGCCCTCACAAATACCATGGGCTAATGCCCTAAATTCTGCTTCAACATTACTTTTTGCAACCACACTTTATTTTTTACTTCGCCAAGTAACCAGATTTCCTCCAACAAAAGAACAATACCCCGAAGTAGATCTTCTATCAGTCGTGCTTCCTGCCCAAATCCACATCAGTGTAAACCTCAATGTTTTGGTGGTCATGCTTCGTTAATAATATATCTTTTCCTGGAGTACCTTTCAAATATCTCAAAATTCTATAAACTGCTTCAAAGTGAACTGACCCGGGAGCATGCATGAACTGACTTACTACACTAACTGCAAAAGCAATGCCAGGACGTGAGTGAGAGAGGTATATGAGTCTCCCTACAAGCTTCTAGTACTTTTCCTTTTCTTTAGCTTCTTTTTCAGTTGCAGTAACCAATTTTAAATTTTGCTCAATAGGAGTTTCTGCTATCTTGCAACTAAGTAAACCTGTCTCATTCAGTAGGTCAAGAATATACTTCCTCTGGTTGACAAGAATACCATTTTTAGATCTGGCAAACTCTATTCCTAGGAAATACTTTAAGGTTCCTTGGTCCTTGATTTGAAAATCATTAGCAAGGTTTTTCTTAAGATTTTCAGTCCTGTCTCATCATTACCTATAAGAATGATATCAAAAACACACACTATCAAACCTATCAATTTACCACTTCTAGTATGTTTATAGAACATAGTATGATCAGCTTGACTTTGACTGAATCCACAGCTTGTGACTGCCTTTCCAAACCGTTCAAACCATGCTCTGTGAGATTGTTTAAGCCCATATAATGATTTCTTTAACTCGCACACTTTGTTAATCCCGAGATCCACCTCAAAACCAGGTGGCAAGTCCATAAAAACCTCTTCTTCAAGATCCCCATTGAGAAAGACATTCTTCACATCAAGTTGATAAAAAGGCCAATCAAAATTAACTACCACAGACAACAAGATTCTAATAGAATTAATTTTAGCTACTGGAGGAAATGTTTCTAGATAATCAATGTCATAGGTCTGAGTGAACCCCTTGGCAACCGATCTGGCCTTGTACCTTTCAATACTACCATCAGCTTTACATTTTATAGTGAACACTCATTTGCATCCCACCGTCTTCTTATCTTTTGGTAGTTCGACTATGTTCCATGTGCAATTTTGTTTCAGTGCATTGAATTCTTCCATCACTGCTAATTTCCAATTCAAATCATTTAAGGCTTCCTGTATATTCCTTGAAACAAATCGGTTGGTTATTTTGGATGTGAAGGCTTTATGACAGTCGGACAATCTATGATAAGAAAGATAGTTTAGGATTTCGACTTGTAGAGTCATTTTGTAGTGTTTCTCCCCCCTGAAGAAGAACTCTCCATACTTTGTATCGAATGACTAAAGCTCATAATGGCAGGATCACTAATGTTTGGGAGAGATAAAGTATCCCAAAAATTATCTTCAAGATTAGATATCTCCCCCTGAAGAAAATTTGGGCTAAAAAAAGGTTGATTTTCCAAAAAAGACACATCCATACTATCAAAATACTTGTGGGTCAAAGGATCGAAACATTTGTAAGCTTTCTTATGAGAAACATAGCCTACAAAAATGCATTTAGTGGCTCGAGGATCAAGCTTAGTTCGAGAAGAAGGAGAAGTGTGGACATAAGTAGTACACCCAAACAATTTAATTGGTAAATCAGAAGACAGCCGGTTATTAGGAAAAAAACTCATTGAAGTGATTAAGAGGAGTTTTAAAATTCAAAATCTTAGCCGGAATTCGATTGATTAGATATGCAGTTGTAAGAACGGCATCACCCCATAAATATTTTGGAACATTCATAAAGAACATAAGGGCACGAGCAACTTCAAGTAAGTGTCTATTCTTTCGCTCAATAATGCCATTTTGCTGAGGCATGTCACGACACGTAACTTGATGAAAAATGCCCTTTTCATGCAAAAAATTAGTTAATTGTTCATTGAAATATTCAGTACTGTTATAGTTTGAAATTGAGTCTCTATCATATTGTAAAACCGAACAAAAATCTCTTTTACCTCTGACTTTTTTGTTAACAAATAAAGCCAAGTTAAACGAGTGTGGTCAACTATAAAGGTAACAAACCAATGCATACCACTCTGAGTTAAGACTTTAGACGGACCCAAATATCATTATGAATTAAGGAAAAAGGTGATGAAGCCTTGTACAGTTTAGGCAAATAGGTGGATCGATGAAGTTTGGAAAAAATGAAACTTTCACGTTGACAAACTGAACAATCAAATCTTTTAAATAAATCGAGAAACAGATACTTTAAATAAAATAAATTTGGATTGTCTAATCTACGATGAAAAAACATGATAGTTTCTTTAACAGAAGGAGAACAAACATTACTCAAGCCCTGAACTTTTTTATGACTAGCAAAAACTTCATCAAAGTAATAGAGACCATCAATAATCCTAGTACGTCTAATCGTCCACCCTGATTCCTAGTCCTGAAAGATATAATGAGTTTCACAAAAGATAACACGACAGTTAGCATCCTTAGAGAGTTTCCTATCAGATGACAAGTTACAGGCTGATTTTGGAACATGAAGGACAGAATGTAATACAAGTTTTGTAGTCAAAGGAATAGTTCCTTTTTCTTGCAATAGAAGTAAAGCTGCCATCGATAATGCGAATTTTTTTATTGCAATACACAGGAGAATATGATTCAAATAAACAAGACGAACTGGTCATATGATCAGAAGCTCCAGAGTCTATAATCCATGGAGATGAATTAAGGCAAGAGAGAACTTGAGGACAAGTACTTGATTGTGCCAAGAAAACACTAAGATTACCAGATGATGAATTGGCTTGTAGCAGCTTCAAAATTTGATCAATTTGCTCCTTGTTAAACGGGTTGGAGTCAATAACATTAGCATTAGAGGCATGTTACTTGGAACTTTTCCAATTCGCAAGTTTTCCATGAAGTTTCCCAACAAGTTTCACGTGTATGTCGAGGTTTATTGCAATGGTCGCAAACTCGAATGATGGGTACCTTAGTATCCGACATATCGTTGAAAAAAAGGAAACCCAAAAATATAAAATCAGTAGATCTGAAAAAAAAAAAAAAAAAAGAAAGAAAAAACACAATGGCATAAACGAACTAGCAACTACGAAAATTATAGCTGACGGATAACAGCAATCGGTCGGCATAAGACTGGGTTTTTTCTAGGATTTCAAAAAGAAAAAAAAAAAGTTTTTTTTTTTTTTTTTGATTTTTAGGGTTTCAAAAATTTTGTTTCTCTGATACCATGTTAGAAACCATTATTCTTTTCTCTTATTAATCTTAGGAGGAAAGGGTTTCTTAAATAGAAGAAATACCCAATTACAAATAAGGAAAGAATAAATAATTACAAATAAGGAAAGAATAAAATATAGCAAATAAATACAATAAGTACAATATAAAATTTCACAATAAATGAAATAATCAACATCTGTCATAAAGATAAGGCCTAGTATTATGTAATATTTGAAGTTCACATTATTGTGTATATATATTTTTGTTAATTTTTGCAACTTCATATATTTATATTGTTTTGTGGCTATTCTACAGTTACGGATGCCCAGGCATTGAGAAGGAAGGACGCTTTCAGAGTAGCCACTTATCAATTGTTTTGAGTTACTTTTTGTTTTTGGAGGGTGCTCAAGTACCCTTAGGTGGTATTGAGAGTCAAGGTGACATATTGCACTTTTGAGATTATTTTGAGAGTCAAAGAGTAACTTACACTCTTTAAGAGCATTTTAAATTATTTTTATAATTAAAATGACACTTCATCACTTTGACGATCTTTGTAGGTGGATTTGATAACCAAAATTTACTCTTAGGGCCTCTTTTTGGAACTTTTAAGGTTGTTTCAGGAGTTAAAATGACTTTTTACTTTTTAGATTGTTTTGAGAGTCCAAGTGTGATTTGAGTATTTTTTACAATTTTGTTTACATGGATTTGATAGTCAAAATTAACTAACAGTTAGATATTTTTTAGATGCTCAAGGTTCTGACAGTGAGTGTTACTCGAGATTCAAAGTATCAAAAAGACACTTTGCCTACTACAAAGTCGCCTTACAACTTCTTATGTGATTTCTGCAGCATGTCCCAAGAATTAATGGTGATGAAGTAACTTTAGATTATCAGAGGTTGTTAGATAGCTAAAAAGAATTTTGTTTGATATGGTTGAATCAACAATCTATTAATAATAGCTTGCATGTGTGAGTTTCTTTTACGATTTCTGCTACTGAGTTATATTTCTCTTAGAATATAATTGGATTAAGGAGATTTGATTCTCTTTGTGTTTTAAATTGATTCGAGAAAAAATGGAGGAAAAAAATTTGCATGTAATTTCCTAAGAACTAAGTATGTTTATTACATCATTGTAGTATGAAATAAACTTGAATTTTCTTTTGATGGTTAAGTTTGAAAACTTCAAATGAATCTCCATATAATTCAAAGAAGTCAGCTTTCTTGTTGTTACAAGTTTTCAAATGGCATCATCATGATTTTGGGAGAAAGTTTGCCCTCTTGTTACAGAAGATTATCAGCGACAATGACAATTTTTTTTTGGAAAGAATGGACTCAATTGGTGTTGATCATGTAGGGATTATTATTTTATTCATGATAATGAAAATACAACTATGAATAAAATTCATTTACAAATCATTTGAGCTATCATGTAACTAGACATGGAGGTACTATTTAATCTGAAATTTCCATGAATAAAATTATATATATGGTTAATATTGAGGTGCATCTCAGGTAGCACTCATTTTTATGTATCTCACTCTCATCATCTAGATAAAAAATCATTAAAATATGTAAAAAAAAAAAAAAAAAAGAAACAAGAAGAATTTTACCCATGTCAAATTATGATTGGACAATTTGGTGAAATGTACAAAGATAAGTGCTACCCAAGATGCACCTTAGTATTTTTGTATATATTCATGTTGAAAGCCCATGCATCTTCTTTTCTTTTACTTTTATTTTAACTTTGAGAAACCCCTTTTTTATATTAATTACAAACCCTTCCATAAAGGACCACTACAAGAAAATATATTTAACGACAAATTTTTAGTGGCACAAGCAATTTTTGTTGGTAAAAAGCGACTTATAGCAATGTGTTAAAGATATGTCACAAAATATCATTATAAGCGATATATTTCTAATTTGCGTCACTAAAAGATTCTGCAACACATCAATTAATGGCGCTAAATATCAAATACTTTTAGCAACATATTAAAATGTTGCTAAATATATGGCCAAGTTATTTTCCACACTTCCCCCCTCCTTAATTTTACATTCCCTTTTTATTTTAGTTTTTTAGTTTTTCCTTTTCCCCCAACTTTACCTTTGCCTCTCTTAAGAAGCCCTCATCCTACCGTTTACCTTTGGCTCTCTCAAGAAACCTGTCAACGGTACTGCTCCCACGCAAACCACGAATGGCAAGACGACGTTTCTCCCACGCGAACCACTCGAATGGCCAGACAACGTTCCTCCCACCAAACCACACTCGAATCTCAAGACGACATTGCTCCCACGCGAACCACGCTCGAAACGCAAGGATGCTGTTCCCATGCGAATGGCACTAAACGTCGTCCAGACGTATCAAATTCCACTTGTTGTTTAAATACCTCAACTTTCCTATCTTAACAAATCACATACAAAAATAAAGGGATCGATGCCTTAAAAAGGGTTATTCATGAAAAAATATGAAGAGAAAAATAACAAGTGAATGTAGACATGGCCATAATTGTGATGATTTGTATACATACTATTGAAAGATGGAATCAAAAGAGACAAGACAAGTTTTACGTAGAAAACTCTAATGCAAGGAGAAAAAACCACGATAGAAAAGTTTTATTGTTTAATGTCATGCTTACAAGAGACCCCAATCTCAGATATAAATAGAATGAGGGGAAACCCTAATTTAGTAAATATAGAGTAAACTACAAATATGCCCTTAGGGCTAATGCAACATATGTCAACATTCCCCCTCAAGTTGGGGCGTAGATATCGGCAAGACCCAACTTGCTAACACAAGCTTCAAACGACTTTCTCGATAACCATTTGGTAAGAATATTTGCAACCTGTTAGACTGAAGGTACATAGGGAATAAAAGTAACCTCGTGGTCTAACTTCTCTTTAATAAAGTGTCTGTCTATTTCTACGTGCTTGGATCTATCATGTTGTACTGGATTGTTAGCAATACTGATGGTAGCCTTATTATCACAATACAGCTTCATGGGATCCGGACTATCCTGGTGAAGATCAGACAAAACTATCTGCAACCAAATTTTTTCACACACTCCCAGACTCATAGCTCTATACTCTTCTTCAACACTGCTTCTGGCTAATACACCCTGTTTTTTACTTCGCCAAGTCACCAAATTTCCCTACACAAAGGTACAATATCTTGAGGTTGACTTTCTATCAATCATTAATCCTGCCCAATCTGAGTCAGTATATACTTTGATGCTCCGTGTATCATATTTTCTAAACATTAAGCCCTTCCCTTGGGTGGACTTCAGGTATCTCAGAATTCAAGTCATTGCTTCCATGTGCTCCTCATATGGATTCTGCATGAACTAACGTACCGAATTCACAACATGAGAAATTTTGGGCCCAGTATGAGATAAGTAAATCAGTTTTCCTACCGGGCATTGATACCTCTCCTTATTTACAGGAACTCCTTCCGTAATTCTTTTCTGTTTGCCATTGACCTCAATAGGAGTGTCAATGGTTTTGCATCCAGTCACTCCTGTTTCCTTTAACAAGTCCAGAGTGTATTTCCATTGAGACATAGATATTCCTGCTTTCGATCTCGCCACTTCCATCCAGAGAAAATACCTCAGACTACCAAGATCTTTGATCTCAAATTCACCTGCCATCCTTTGTTTTAGCTTAACAATTTTTGCTATGTCATCTCCTGATAAAATGATGTCATCAACATACATCACCGAAATAACAATCTTCCCTAAAGGTTATTTTTTGGTAAACAATGTATGATCAGAATTCCATTGAACAAACCCTTGGGATTTGACAAACACTGTGAACTTGTTGAACCATACCCTAAAAGACTGGTTCAAACCATATAAGGATTTCCCGAGTTTGCAAACATGGTTAACAAACTTACCTTCTAAACCTGGAGGCAGACTCATGTAAACCTCCTCTTCTAACTCACCATTCAGGAAGGCATTTTTTACATCCAGTTGATTTAGGGGCCAATCTTTATTCACGACAAAAGAAAGAAGAACTCAGATCTTATTTAGTTTAGCTATCGGAGAAAAATTTTCTGAATAATCAATTCCATATGTCTGAGTGTACCCTTTAGCAACTAACCTGGTCTTATATCTCTCGAGCGTTCCGTCAGACCTATACTTCACCATGAGCACCCATTTGCAACCAACTATCTTGTCACCTCTAGGGAGAGCTACTATCTCCGAAGTTTATTCACTTCGAGAGCTCTCATTTCATCCATTACTGTTGCTTTCCACTCGGGAACTTCCATGGCCACATGTACACTGGTAGGTATTGCTAGATCATCAAGTTGGGTAGTGAAAGCCTTAAAACCAGGAGATAAGTTACTATAGGTCAGAAAACTATGCAAATGGTACTTTGTATATGACTTGGTTCCCTTCCTCAAAGCAATTGGCATCTCCAGAGTGGTATCGTAATTGTTACTATAGGTCAGAAAACTATGCAAAGAGCTGCATGCTCACGTAGGTTGACCACCTATTTTAGTTGTCATGACTTATAAAACCTAGGTTACAAACTCAACCGGTTTATAATCCTATCTAAAGCTGGGGGTACTTAAGTTGACGGTTTATGGAACACCTCCTACTTGGGGATTATGGCCGAATTATTGAGCATTGGTAACTGGTTTTATGAGCATACGTGAGTGATGTGAGGTAATAAAATGGTTTATCATCTAGACATCATAGGTTAAAATCCAATTATAAGAGTTATACTTGGATAAACCACATAGACTTAGGGTTGTTTTATTAGCCGAAAAAAACCTAAGTATAAATCTACCCAAATTGAACACTTCAGTGGCAGTTTAATAACTTCTATATGATAGAGTTATTAGAAAACTTCAGTGGGAGAATAATAACATATATGATACGTTATTTTTAGCTCTCACGTCTCTAAGAGTTCACAATCCAGATTTAAGCAGTACTTCGTGTCACCCTGGAAGTGACCTCCATTCGGACAGTATTTTTAGCTTAAATCTAAATTTCGGTGAATAAGGGAAAGTTGTTCAAACATAAATCTATTATTCGATATATAAATTTTAACTACCACGTCTTCATATAGTTTACATCATGAGATTCATATGACGCTTCGTGTAACCCTAGAAGTGACCTCCATTCAGAAAGTGTTTTGTATGAGTCAATATCAAGGTAAATGGAGGAAGTATTTCATAGTAAATGGGTGAAGAATATGTGTCAATATATAATACAGTCTCCTTCATTAGTCTGGATTGTGAGATTCCTATGTTGTGTCTGCTGGTTAGCTTTAAGCGGCCCTTTGCTAGTCGTTTAGCGATGACTATCCCTACGAAGGGTTGTAACATAGGATTCAGAACAATATAGGCTTCAGTAAAATGAATAGGGTCTTATAGTTTCGTCTTGGATATTGTCTTCTATTTCGGAGGCAAATTCATACCATTCTATAGGATATGAAAATGGCGGGTCACACTTACATGAATTACTCAGTTGTTAGTAAAGATCTTGACCGAAAACTTTGACTAAACGACTATAGGAATAAGAGTTATTTCGGGGATAGTGTTTGGTCAAAATTTTTTGTTTCAGTGAAGGAGTATCTGACTACCCCTCGGTAGCACCTATTTTGACTAACTAAAATATCATTACAAATAAATAATGATCATGGGTACATTATTACTTTTTGCTAAAACTTGATTTTGGATTTAGTTACAATATGCTAATTAGAATTTGTTTGAAATTTATAAGCATGTCGAATTCTAGAATACTTGCTTTCGATGTATATAACAGTAAAATCAAATCGACAAACAAATTACTCGCGATTCAGTACACCAAAAGAGTTTCAACAGAGGATTGTTCTCTATCTCCCAACTCATCTAAAATTATGAATTATGTAGATGAGATGATGAATTCGAACAACAAGATAAATATGATTTACTTGTTATCGAAGCATGTTTAGTGGAAAAAAATAAAATATGGATAATTGATTCAGGTGCCGCTAATCATGTATGTACTATCTCACAGGAAACAAGTTCCTAGAGATAATTTACAGAAGGTGAAACAATCCTTAAGGTAGGGACCGAGGAGATTGTTTCAGCCAAAGCAGTGGGAGATATCAAGTTATTTATAGGAGACAAGTACATTTATTTGAAAAATGTATATTATATTCCTTCTATGAAAAAGAATCTAATTTTTGTCTCTTATTTGATAGAGCAAAATTATAAAGTTTATTTCAAAAATGGTGAAGTGTTCATCAAAATGGGAAATAAACAATTTTATTCTGTAAAATTAGAAAATAACTTGTACATGTTAAAACCAACTGAGGTCAAAGCTGTTTTGAACATAAAGATGTTTAAAACTGCTGGGACTCATAAAAAAAGGAAGATTTCTCCAAATGCCTATCTTTGTCACTTGAGACTGGGTCACATAAATCTCAACAGGATTAAGAGATTTGTTAAGAACGGTCATTTAAATAAGATGGAAGACAGTTCATTACCACCTTATGAGTCCTGTCTCGAGGGTAAAATGACAAAAAGATATTTTTCTGGAAAAAGTCTTAGAGCTAAAGAACCCCTAGAGCTGATTCACTCAGACCATTGTGGGGCTCTAAAGCTTAGAGCAAGAGGAGGGTATGAATATTTCATCAGTTTTATAGATGATTATTCCAGATATGGACATGTTTACCTAATGCACCAAAAGTCCAAAACTTTTGAAAAGTTCAAAGAGTATAAGCTGAGGTTGAGAACCAATTAGATAAAAAGATTAAAACACTTCGATTGGATCGAGGTGGTGAGTATATGGACACCGATTACAGAACTACTTGATAGAACATGGAATTCAGTCTTAACTCACAACCCCTAGCACATCTCAACAGAACAGTGTGGCAGAAAGGAGAAACAGAACCTTGTTGGACATGGTTCGTTCTATGATGAGTTACACTCAGTTACCAAATTCTTTTTTGGGACACACAGTTGAGATGTTATATATTTTGAACATAGTTCTCTTGAAAAGCGTTTCTAAAATGTCTTATGAGCTCTGGATGGGATGTAAATGAAATTTACATCACTTCAGGATTTTGGGTTATCTAGAACATGTGTTGGTGCAAAATCCTAAAAAGCTGGAACACCGTTCAAAAGTATGCTTATTTGTAGGCTACCCAAAAAAACTAAAGGTGGTTTCTTCTATGATCCTCAGGAAGATAAAGTATTTCTATCAAAAAATGCATCCTTCCTAGAAGAAGATTAAATAAAGAACCATCAACCTCGTAGTAAGCTAGTAATAGAAAAAATATCCAGAAAAACGACAAATGTATCAAGAAAAGTTGTTGATCGAGCAGGTCCTTCAACAAGAGTTGTTGATAGAGCAGGTTCATCAATAAGAGTTGCTGATGAAACTGATACTTCACATCCTTCTCAAGAGTAGAGAATACCTCGTTGTAATGGGAAGGTTGTACAACAGCCTGACCGGTACATGGGTGTAACTGAAACTCAAGTCATCATACCAAATGATGGTTTAGAGGATCCATTGTCTTTTAATCAAGCAATGAACGATGTAGACAAAGATCAATGGATTAAACCCATGGACCTTGAATTGGAATCTATTTGCATTTGCCTGTCACTCTCTATTGTGACAACAGTGGAGCAGTTGCAAATTCAAAGGAACCACGAAGCCATAAAATGGGAAAGCATATCGAATGGAAGTACCATCTCATGATGGAGATTGTGTACAAAGGAGACGTTATCGTCACTAAGATTGTTTCCCAAGACAATTTCGCTGATCCATTTACGAAGACCCTCTCGGCTAAAGTCTTCTAGGGTCACCTAGTAGGACTAGGTTTACGAGTTTTATATCACTAGGCAAGTGGGAGAATTTATTGGTATTGTAGTGCCCTAGTTTATTGTACTTGACATTTTATTATCTCCATGTAAACTCAACATTGTATATATTTGTATATATTGATCCATTGAAGTTTTAGTCCATGTGGGAGTATTGTTGGGTTTTTTGTCCTAAAAACTCACTGTTTGTAAACTAATAAACATTTTCTATTATCAATATACTTGTTATTGATCTCATAAATTGTATGAAAGTCTAAATCCAATAAACTAAGATCCACGACTATTGTATGAGTACTTGAACTTTATGTGGAGACATAAGAGTGGATCAGGTTCGTGTAAATAGTCAAAATAATTCATGGTACATGAATAAGATTAGGTACCTTATTCTAGTAACATCATTGGATGCGGCCTACTCTGTAGTTATTACAAAGAGTTGTAAAGTGCTACATACGATGTGATCCTAATTCGTACATATTATGACCTGAAAAGTAAGGCCGTCCTATGCAATGAGTTTGCATAAGATCAGGATCAAGAAATAAGTCACTCTTACTTTATAACATTGTTTACTGTTTAAGACTGACTATTTTACCTAGATGACCTAGGTAACTTGATTTTAATCCGAGAGCTAACTATGAACTCTTGTTTAGTCGGGATTTCCCTTAGATTTGCATAGTTCAGGGTTGGCTCAATAGGTCGGCTCAATAAGAATCCCATTTCAGGGGTAAGACTGGATAGATAGCTGGGGATATAGGGTGCAAGACGGAGTTCACGCCTATCCGATTTAGGGATAGAAGAAAGGTTATTCTTTCAAGTATTGAATCCAGGTCTTGAACAAAGGGTCACACCCCCCCACTGAGTTAAGAGAGTTTGGTTTAGTGATTGGATCACAAACAAATTGTTCATTAGAGGATCGGTAGGGACTTGAGGAATAAGACATAATCTCGGAAGTAAAACAAATATTTGACCTAGTTGTTATTACGAACAACCTGTGAAGGGTCGACTTGGTGATTATGGTTAAATCATGTGGACATAATATATCTACAACGAGGGGAATGCAACTATGGGGTTTAGTAGAGTGACCCATTAGTTAACGAATGAAGATTAATTTGGTCTAATTTGATTAGGCAATTAATCTCGGATCGTTGGAGCCTATGATCTTTAGGTCCACGAGGTCCCCCTACTAGCTCGTAATAGATTAGCTCTAGAATAACGTGATATGTTAATTTGAATTGTTCAAATTAGAATTAAGGGAAGTAGTAATTATATAAAATATAATTACATGTTTAATTTGAGAATTAAACGAAATAGGAAAATTTATATATTTAAATATGATTCAAATATAAAAAGATGGATATGTGCTAAAATTAATTTAATATTTGATATTAAATTAATTAAGTGTTATTTAATAATTAATTTATGAAATTAATTAAAATTTTCATTTTTAAAATCAAAATAGATTTTATAAAATCAAATTTTGATTTTTGAGATAAAATTTGAAAATTAGAAAACAAAACATTTAAATCGAAAATGTTGATTTCCCATTATCCATATTTTCAAGTAGCTCACACAAAATGCATTCAACCTTGCTTTGTTTTCTCCAAGCATCAGCTGCAACTCATGCAAGTCTCTCCTTTGCATATTGATCTGCTATATAATGATGAGATTGGAGTGAAAATTGGGATGCAATCTATAGAGAATTTTAGAGAAAATTTGGTTTGAAGAAAGGTTCTTCAACAAAGGTTGTTGCAGTTAGCTTTTCTCCTTCATCCCTTGATTCAAGCTTGTTTTGAGTCCCACAACTCAATCTAAAGCATGAAGAGAATAGTGGGGAAGATTTTGAGGCAATCTGCAATAAGATTTGGAGAAGATAGCAGCTAGAGAAGGAGCTTTGAAGAAGTTCTACAAGAGGTAGGTCTTGAAACTCACTTGTTTTTATGCAAGAGAATGCTTAGATGATCTATGTGCTTCCGCTATTGCTGATACAATCCTAGATGATGAAGTCTGGTGACGGGGCTCTAGATGGTTCGGGTTGCATTGGGTTTAAGATGGTTTGGAGATATCGATTGATGGTTGCTTGAATCACAGCCACATTAGTCGTGTTTGCCAATGTTCCCTCACCTACCAAGTTTGATGATGAATTTCTTCTATCGGGGCTAGGGTTTCATCACCTTGCTCTGATACCATATTGAAAGATAGAAAGAAAAGAGACAAGACAAGGTTTACGTGGAAAACCCTAATCTAGGGAGAAAAAGCCACGATAGAAAAGTTTTATTGTTTAATGTCATGCTTACAAGAGACCCCAATCTCAGATATAAATAGAATGAGGAGAAACCCTAATTTAGTAATATAGAGTAAACTACAAATATGCTCTTAGAGGTAATGCAACATATTTCAACACATACTAATAGTATAATTCCAAATTTTTAATTATGTGAATTCTCATTACATTGAAGATTTAGACCAAAGTTGTGCTCTCTCAAGTTTATTATTCTTGGTGAAAATTTAATAAGTTAGAAAGCTACTTTACACTCAGTTCGTGGCTCTCTACATAGTCGAGGCTGAATTTATAGCATTGTTAAAGGCTATTAAGGAAAGCCAATGGTTGAAAGGTCTATTCATCGATATCGAACTTAATCAAACTTAAGTGGAAATCTATTGTAGCAATCAAAAAGTAACCATTCAACTTTCTCAATATCAACAATTGCATAGTATCAAATAAAATATATTGATAATGAAAAACATGAGGGTATTTAAACTACATATTTAGAGAATGTTAAAATATGTTTAGACCCCTTTTGGATATCATTTTTCTTTTGGTTTATGTTTTTCTTAGCTAAATTCCAAAAACAAAAACAACACTATAAAAGCTACTTTTTTTTTCCTCAAAATTTGGCCTAGTTTTTTAAATTACTGGCCGTAAAAAGTACGTAACAAAGGAATAAATTTAAAGGTGGAAGTAGTGTTTATAGGTTTAATTTTAAAAAACAAAATGATTACCAAACGGAATCTTAATAAAATCGGTTGTGTAATTTGAGTTTCATAGATGTTTAGAGTTACTATCTTCTTCATCTTCTTCTTATTTTGATCTTTTAATTTTTTTATTCATTTCTTTTCATATAGAATATTAATTTCCAAATTATTCTAGTATGTTTTCTCAATTCTTCGATGATCTTCAAGCTTTCATTGAGGTAATAATGGTAGTCTATTTCGGTTAAAACATATACCAATTTGGTCCTTACGTATCGTAAAAATGTCTCATTCAAGTATAATGAGATCTGGTTTGACAAACAACCTAGATATCGCACGTATGTGTACAAAAATTAGATTATAGATTTGGTGGGAGATGAAGATTACTACCATGTTCAACCAATGGTATATTCAAACTATCAAGATTTTTTTCCACAATTAGAATTAGATTATTACAAAATTTAAATTATGGAGAATTCATTACATATCATTTAATTGCTGTTTCTTAATAAGTTTGCAAGTATTCAATTTTTAATTGTAAGTAGACTTTTTTTTTTTAAAAAAAAAATAGTGTCTAAAAATATATTATTTCTGTATTTAATTAACATTTTCATTTCTCCAACTTCAGTTTTTCCAAATTTAATATATTATTCTCTCTAGCTCTTTCACACTCATCTATTTCTCTCTACCTTCTATTTTTCAATGAATTGATGTCTCTTTGCAACAGATTTTCTCCATCTCTTTGATTAAAATAAAAAAAAACTAAGGAAATAGAAAATTAATAATGATGTTAACTTATTTTGTTTGTTTCCCTTTCAAAAGATGTTGACAAAAAAATTGTAACCGTTTTCCAACATTCCCATAACATATATTTGTGAGTAGTTTTGAAATTATCAAAATAATTGTCATGGTTACGTTTAAAATTACTTTAAAATACGTTTTTAATTATTTATAATTAATTTAATATTTTAAATGTAGTTTTCATATCATCAAAATTAGTTCCGAAGTATGACCAAAAGCATAGTTCATAGTAGTAATTTTAAACATGACAAAACTAATTTTAACTATTTCATAATCATTACCAAACATGCACAAATAACAACTATGTGGTTTGGTATATATTAGTATAATTTAAACTTTAGATTGGGTTGGAAATGCTATCCAGCAAACAAAACTTAGAGATGTCCACAGCGCAAGATGGGGTTGAGGATGGCTTCTCCATCCCCTTTTTCCCTCCCCTTTCATTTTTCGTCCTTGCAAAATTTTTCAGGGAGATCAGAGTGGAGATTCCTGATGTGAAATTTGCAGGGATTGAATTCTCCTTGAAAACTTTTTCCCTATTTTATTTTTTATTTAAAAAAAATTGATCAACTTAAATAAAAGAGTTTTAATTAAATAGTCCTCACTCACATCCTTCCTAGAAAAATTTCTAAGAGGTTGCCCAACATATAATTGATCAGAGCTAAACACAATTAAACTTGGAGTTCATATGATTGAGCCATCAAGGAGGAAGGTGGAACTTATTAGTATAGGTAGTAACTTTCAATTCTTTTAAGCATTTCTCTTAACCATACTTTCATATCCTCAAGATGCCTCTCATTTAGTTGTGATCTCGATTCATTCATGCCACCTCCTAAACTTGCAGCATTACATTTTCATTGAAGTAATAAAACTTGGTGTATTTCAAGTGTCGAATTTCACAAGACTAGTTTTTAAATTTAGTTCTCTAAAGGCAATGCATTCAATGTAACAAAAGTAACGAAGTGTAAAAATTTAGTGACTAAGCAGAACATTGATGAAAATAATAAACAAGAATGGATGGATAGGGATACGACTATATTTTAACCAACCGGGCAGTATGTCTTGAGCAATCCGACCACATCATATCTGAACAATGACTTAGTCATGGATTAAAAACTCCTCCTATTTGGTTTTGTATGAAGTTTCTTTAGGAGCTCTAATAAGTTAATATTTATATTTCTATGGTTAGCTGAATCTTAGCTTAATTTCATGTAATTTATTTATCCTATTGTATATCTTATTTCTTTGTGACATCATATTACATCATATCTTTCTCGGTATTAAGATTTCACTACATTTCTAAATTAAGTGACCAATTTATCTTAGCAATTTTTAACCATAAATTGAAAAAAGAAAATGCACATGATTAAGAATTGCTCAGGTCATAAAACCCTAGATTAGCAACATAAGTGAACCTCATTAAGAATTTAGCTCATGATTAAGAACAAAATGAATAGATTTCATTACATCATAAAAAATGATTACAAGAATAAGGTTCAAAAGAATGAAAGATGAGAATAAATAAAATTACAAAAATAAACTAAGATAATTCTGGAAAATAGGGTGAAGAACTCTTTGGACAATCTCTAACCCTCCTAATCTCTTTCTAAGGTGGATTCTCCTTTTTCAAATAACGTTCAATCCACAAACTAAACGAAAGATTACCTCATCGATTCATAGACAAACCAACGGGATATGTTGCAATATATGTTCATAATCCGAAAATAAAATAAAAACTAACCTAAAGATACTGAAAATTGAAGGGAATAGAAGAAGAATGAAGATTAACTTCGGCCTTCATCGATTTGGCCTCCAAAATTCGGCATATCATTACCTAGGGTGGAGAAAAGTGATTTATAGTGATCAACGCAGCATTGCAATGCTTGGAATAGTGTTGCAACGTTGATGTGGCGAGAGGGAAGTGTCAGACAAGAAGTCTAACGCGTAGTCCAATGCTCACTTGCGTGCGCTCAGCTCCATGTCTACAAATTGTCGTAGTGTTGCAATGCTCGTTGATGCATCTGCCTTCAAGCATTGGAGTTCAATGTTGAGATGCGTTGGGATGTTGGCGGTGATGCAACTTCGGAGTGTAGCGACGCTTGAAGTAGCAGTGCAACGCTATGTCCACTACCAAGACAACTCGATACTCGATGCTTGTTGATTCGGTAGCGTTTTCTTGATTACTTGATAACATTTTACTCGATGGTACTCAATGGTGCTCGATGGCTGATCATACTCGGTGGAACTCGATGCCATTTTAATCTTTCCAATCCCTTTGAAGCCCAGATGTTCAATCAACTCCAAATTGTTTCAAATTAACGTCGTTCTTCACCAAATGATTAATTCTACCTCTTAATTGCTTGGTACCTACAATATAAGGAAATAAACACATAAAATCCACTAACGAGTCCGAATTAAGCTATGAATAACATTACTATGTCTTTATAGTAGTAGTTGTGTAGTTCAATTATATAAATTTCATTTGATTTATCTTTTGCAAACGACGACATAGGGCCATAATGCTTCATGTACAAATTGATTCTTGTTGCAGAATTGATTTCATGTATACCACTATATATTTCTTTTAAGTAAAAGATTGAAAAGAATGTGCGGTTGTAATCCATAGAAAAACATAAACAATCGATAAATGTCTTTTTTATTCTACGAATGATGCATAATAAAAAATAATTTGCAGCCTTAACATAAAAGATGAAAGTTTGACTCAAATATCTCAAATTTTTAGTTTGTTTATAACTATTTTTAATAACGTTCAGCTGGTATATCATTATAAATATCACTGATTTCAAATTGAAAAAAAAAGAGAGAGAGAGAATTATCATATTTTCTTAGTTTTCTTGTAAACTAAAATCTATAAGCAATTTTCAGTTAGTAAAAGATTTAAGATCTTCCCATGGACGTAGGCAACCTTGCCGAACCACGTAAATCACTATGTCTCTTTCTTTCTCCTTATATTTCTTGTTTTCAATCGAGTAATACTTCACTGCAAATCGTGCGCCAATCGTTTACATTACAAACCGCATCGAGTATCAAGTTATCGAGTCAATCGTGCCTCGAATTATTGCTATTGAGTAGGTCCGAGTACATTATTTTCACCTTCTAGTTGCACCGTGCATTGTTCAAGAACCGTCGAGTATGATTGAGTATTAACTCTGTTATCATCGATTTGCATCGAGGATTAATAGAGACCAATCAAACGAAGAAGGGAATTCTGATCGAGGATCGAGTAACAAGGTGTCGAGTGTCAAGTTCCGAGCATCGAAGATTTGCATTAATTGATTTAAGTCATTTCTTCATCTCTTCAACAGTGATCTTCAGTATTTGAGACTTGTAAAGGGTCATGAGCCCAACAAAAGATATATAATAAATCATTAATGGAAAATCAATTGTTCCAATAAGTTTGTTGTGGTGCCACATTTACGTGATACCATATCTATATTTTAATTTTGTGATTATACAATAAAATCCTAACTTAATTTATATAAAAAAATAAAAGTCAAAATTTGGGTACTAAGTAATTATCACAATGATTAGAGTTAGATCCATGATATTGACCTAGTAAGGAATTGAATTTTTCTCTCCTAACCTTCATTTAAAACTTAATTAGATTTATTGACAGAGAAGAAAAAAAAACTAATTAAATTAGGTTGGGAGAGGATCAATCTCTAAGGTTTTATATCTTTATATATCACAACTCATTGGATAGTTTAATTACGAAATTATATTTACTTAATAGACCAGTATAATTATAGACCTAAAAGCTAAAAGAGCAGATAATGAACATGGGTAGCATTAAAGATAATATTAAATTTAAGATAACCCTAACTCATTAAACAATGGACATGGTTGTTTAATCATGGATGTTAATCTTTTTTTCCCTTTACTATGTTCAATTAAAATCAAATTTCTATATATGTAATAGAGGGATTTTTAAAAATAGAAAAATAAAAAAAATATTTACACAAACAGTAAAATTTAATTATACTTGTGATAGATATTGTTATCAGTGTTTATCACAGATAGACGTTGATAGAAACTGATAGAAGTCTATAATTGATACTATCTCTGATAGAAACTGATACAAGTCTATTGTTGATAGAGATTGAGAAGAGTCTATAAATATTAAGTATTTTTTTTTTTCTTTTACTATTTCTGTAAATAGTTTGACATTTTTTTTGAAAATTTCTCTAATATATATTGTTTATAATTTTCTAAAAAAGGATTGAGTAGGGATATAAATTATTCAAAGACATTTTATATCATATTATATATTAAAAAAAAAAAAAACATAATAATCCAGCTTCATCACCTTTATGGGGGACCATAACCATTATTCACTTCAATAAGCATAGAGAAGCATAATAATAAGTAAGAAAAGACACACAACTCAAGCTTGACACATGACTTCAAAAGAAAAAGTGATGGAAATAGGGCAGAGAGTGATGAAAGCTCGATTTGGGCATAAAAGACTTTTTACTTAAGGTGGGCTTCGATGTCTTTAGTGAGTCTATTCATGAGATCAAGGTACTTGTATGGATATGGAGAATCATCTTTAATTTTTTCATATTCTAAGGTTAAAATTGCCCAACAATGTTCGAAATCTTTTGGCACAACTTGATATGTTCCCTTGAAGATTTTGTAATGTTCGAACACATCTCCTTCCAATCCAATCAAAATTACTGCCAACTTCTCGTCATCGAACTCAACTTGTTCTTTGAAGACTTCAGGCTTGCCATCTTAACAACCATATATGGAAAAAAAATCATAGATTAGAAAAGAGTTATCTTTACGAAAACAAATTAAAACAATAAAGCAATAAGTGATTATAGAAGGGGTCGAGGTCGGGGTCGGGATTATTTATATACGTACCAATGGTGTAATTCCATATTTTGATGGAGCCATGGCCATGATTGTTCCAATCACCTTCGTGAACTTCAACCTTATTGAAGATGTTTGGGCAAATATTGGGAATATGAGAAACTTTATCTTTGAAGACTTTGTAGTATTTCTCTGCAGATGCATTTAATTCTAATTCACTCACAAGCTTTCCAGCAAGAGACATGGTTTCAGAATCTTTCTTAGAGATTGCTTTTGACATAAACACTTGCAACAATCTCCACTGCCCACCCCTTTTTATTACCACCTTAGTCATGAATTATTTTATTATTTTTGGCTGTTTGTTTCTTACCATTATTGTTGTTGTTTTCCTTGTAGGGACTAGCTTTTATAACCTACATATATATGGGATTTTAATTATTGAAAACCGATACTTTGTCAGAGATGGGGTGGAGTTGTAAAGAGAAAGTTAGAGAGAAATTGTACTAAACACAGAAAATTTTAGGGGAAAAAAAAGATAAAATTGGAAACAAAAACATATTTTATAACATTGTTTTAAGATAATCAAGTTACAATTAAAATGTATAGATTACTATTTGGGTTTGTTCAATTTCAGTCTCTATATTTCCAAATGTTTAATTCTAACATCATTGTATTTAAATATAAAAAAATAAATCAAAATATTTACAAGATATAACAAAATTTTAGAACTAACAAAAAAGTGTATCAATATCATTGATAGAAGTCTATCGGTATCTATTAACATTTATCATTGATAATTCTAAAATTTTATTATATTCTATAAATATTTTCAACAATTTTACTATTTAAAATAATTTCCCTTCTAACCTTTGTATTTTTCATATATCTTAAAATTAATCTCTAATATCAGTTAATGGGGATGGGGATTTTATCGAACAAATAATTTGGTGCCTTTCAGCATTTGTGCTATAAATTTAGAGTGTAATTTAATAATATGAATAATTTAGTTTATAACACAACTATCTAGAGAATTGAACTCCAATCGTGGAAAATTATCATGATAAGGTATGGTTTGAATTGAATGTGGTTGGTGATCTACTTCATGTCCCACCGATCTATCATTAACTTTCTGTACATATTTCTGTATACATGATATCTAGTGGTTGTTATACATTAATTCTCATTACACCTCAACGAAAAGACAGTTAATGGTGTGTTTATATATATATTTACCATATCCAGCTTAATTATCTCAAATCATTAAATTTTATGTCCCTTTAATTTTTTCAGGTCAAAGTTTTTAATGTGTATGAGTGCTCACGGATGTGCATGTGTGTGTGCGCGTACCAAATAAACAAAAAAAAAAAAAGGGAGAAGATTGGTTTTCGTTCAGTCTCCTCTGTTACATGTCTCCCCCTCTCTCTTAAAGTTCTCTTTCACATGTAATAACGAAGTCCTCGAATTCTGATAGACGTTGTAACGACCGATCCTCTAGGACGTAGGTTAAGTCGTTACTAAAATAAATGTATGCATAGAATTTAAAACGACGCTCAGTTATGATGAAATAAATGCTAATTAAACAAGAGAAGTTTAAAAGACATTTATTAAATGCAATTGTTAAAACAATAATAGGGTACTCAAAATTCGTAAAGACTAATAAAAGTATATAAAAGAAATAATCCTTGGTAATAAATTTCAAACAGTAAAACTAAATATTAAGGAAAAAATAAAGACTGTAGATTTTATGATGCAGAAGCAAGAAAAACTAGTCCCAGTTACACAATCACGAATTCCGCTGCGTCATTGCCGCTACATCTTTATCTTTACCTGAAACGTCAACATAAAAAAGAATGAGTATGAAATACTCAGTAAGTAACCCCACCACTGGGGTCAGGCTAGGCATCTATGTCCTTTAGATATCCACCTCTGGCACATAAACACATGAAACAGGTAAGAGACTGAGTCCTATCCTACTGTAGTTAAGTATGCCCACAAAACTTGTGAATCCCGAAGGAAACACAAAACTGGTGAATCTCGATGGAAACACAAACTGGTGAATCCCGAAGGAAACACAAAACTGGTGAATCCCGAAGGAAACACAAAACTGGTGAGCATCTAACTAAATCAGTGAGGATATTCACACAGTCTCACCAATCAAAAACTCAACGCCATACGAGTCTATGACATACAGGCAATCCTTGATACCGTGGCTCTACCACATACACCTAATCCTCAACAACCTATTCTACAACATTCATGTATACCCTAACATCATAATTCCACAACATACAAGTATGCCTCAACATTAGCAAAACAGATATCAACATATGAAAACACATACCATCACATACTAACGATCAAGTGCCTAGGTGTATCTTTACATAAAGCAGAAACCATGCCAGAACATACTTGGTTCAGGTCATACTATCAGTCAATGTCACACCCCGCCCCAGATCACCCTCTTAGCCTAGAGAAGGGCGTGATTGCAATAGTTATCAACCCTTAGGCTGACACTTACTACCTAAAAACTCTGGCAGAATAACTCTAATACCAAATACAAATTATATGCAATGGCACGGCTATAGGCCCACAATTTATTAACTTAGAAACTTAATATATTTAGAGTATTTACAACATTAGATTTACAAGTCCCAAAACCCACAAACCCTAGTCTCTACATGAACAATAGTAACATGTGTACAATATTAACAGTAACCACCTAGCAACCGGTTACAAGTCTTTTCGTTCTTTAATGGCAGAGCAGATAGTGAGTTGTCTTCAGAGGAATTGACCACTACCTGTGGGGAGGGGGGGCAGGGGGAACAAAAACATTTGAAAACGAGGTGAGCTTACACCCAGTGAGTGACCGAGAAAACATAGTAAATTCTCGTGCATAATTTCAAAAAATAGTTTTATCTGAAATATAAACTTTTGCAGCATAAATATTTTTCAAGCGTAAATTATATAAAGTTGTTTTAAATATAAAACAGTAAAATCATTTCTCAAATCAAAGTACTGTATAACTGGTAAAATAATCCCAACACCAGCTACTAGTCCAGAGAGAACCCTTTTGCTCAATCTTTGACTTTATTCACCTGTGGCCACATTAGGTACTACTGCTCAGATACCATCTCCTTGTACTTCAGTATCGAGCTACTAGGATACCTTCTCCAACGTACTTCAGTATCCCATTGGCTTGGTACCTTCTCAAATATACTTCAGTACCAATAGATACCTTCTCCTTGTACTTCAGTATCTAGTTGGGTGGATGCCTTCTCCTTGTACTTCGGCATCGCATTTTACCAAAACTACTTATAAACGACTTTTCTCTTTAAAGCATGTACAGTATAACACATATACAACATGGCTTTAAAGGTGGTAACGCATGCTGGATAAAATCAATACATATACATATGTAAATAGTTTTTCAACAATATGCATGCATTTAAATTACAATTCAAACTTGCTTGGAAACCACTTTATAAAACTAGTAGGCATGAGAATTATTTTCGCAAACATGCTTTCTGTAAATGTTGTAATCAAAACTGTTTAAAAACATTTTAGTTCGAAAATATTTTAGACACTCACCTCGAATTCTTAGGAACTTTTCACTCTAGTAGCTCCTCAGGTCCTTTTTTTATCCCTAGAATCCAGATTCAACTTACAACTTAGATTACTCATAGTTCTGAACCTTATTTGAAAATACTTCCTTCTAAAAACTTATTTCAAAATGTCTTAGAAATCTTACCCTAAACTTTCAGCTTAGAATTCCTTGTGTTTTGGCCGGAATCTCAAAATCTTCTAGATTGGCCCAGACTGATCTGACAGTCTAACCCTTCTATCTTCTTCTCAACCTCTAGCCCAGTTCCTTTAAGCTTCTTCCTCCCGTAGCCCTACTCTGAAAATTAGAATTCTAGAGCTTTCAGATGGCTTTGGAATCACTCCATAAGCACGAGTATATTGGAAGATCTCCTCGTCCAAAGTTGACACAATCCTCTGAACCCTCACTGCTCTCTACTTTCTCTACGACATTTATGATCTTTGTGTGATTTGAAAATGAAATCCCAACTCCCTATTTATAGGCATCCAAATTGCTCGTGGGATTGACAGCATCTACTTGGCTACATGGCCAAATGTTTAATCCTTTCTTTATCAACGTAAGCTGACTTCACCTCGGTTCAATGTGTTCTTCCCAAATGCAACACAATTTCTTAGGGTTTAAGAATTTCTCTTAATCGGACACTTAGATTTTAATTGACATTTGTCCTTACTTCTTCATGCTTTGTTTTTATTCAAATTAGGGTTTTTAAATGCAAAATCCACCCCAACGCGTCTAAATACATCGCCTAGAAGCTTGCTCGGCCGTTCAATGCATAGGCGAGGCGTGGGCATGACGTTCGAATGCAGCACCAGACAAGGTGTGACTGACGCACGGGCTGCTCTCGCTCTCTTTCACTTTCTTGCTGGTCTCGCTCTCTCCCACTTTCTCGCTCAAAATCTCGCTCTCTCCACTCTCGCTCTCTCCAACTTTCTAGCTCAAAATCTCGCTCTCTCCAACTTTCTCGCTAGTCTTGCTCTCTCCAATCTCGTTCAAAATCTTGCTCTCAATGATCTCGCTTGTCTTGATCTCAACGATCTCGCTGATCTCACTCTCAACGATCTCGCTTTTAGCTACTGCGAACATTGTTTGTCTCCGTGCAATTTCTACATGTGTGCCACTAGTCACTTGCCTTCCAGTGCTTTGTGCAAAACACGCATTTCACATAAATTTTCCATACTTAACCAATTTTTCCCAAATTTCCCAAACTCAATGTCCATATTTTTCTTTTCAAATCCCCATTCCTTCTTCACCATTTCACACTAACTTTCTCGTCAACCTACTCAACTTATTTATACAAATTTAAATAGGGACACAAAATTAAGTGGAAAATTAAGACAATTTAAATAAGAAAACACACTTTAGTGTAAAATTGGGATTCGGGGTTCACAGTCAACATGCTAATATTTACCATAACATACACTTAACACGCTAGCGTACAAATAAAACCTAGCCCGTGGGCAGTTCCAGTGGTAAGATTACTTACCGTAATTGAAAATCCACATATAAACTCAGACAACCAAACGATGACCGTGGTTCCAAGGTATCAAGGATTGCCTGTATGTCATAGATTCGTACGGCATTGAGTTTTTGAACGGTGGGACTGTGTAAATATCCTCACTGATTTAGTTAGATGCTCACCAGTTTTGTGTTTCCTTTGGGAGTCACCAGTTTGTGTTTCCTTCAGGATTCACCAGTTTTGTGTTTCCTTTGGGATTCACCAGTTTTTGTGTTTCCCTCGGGATTCACCAGTTTTGTGTTTCCTTCGGGATTCATCAGTTTTGTGGGCATACGTAACTACAGTAGGATAGGACTCAGTCTCTTACCTATTTCAAGTGTTTATGTGCCATATGCGGGTATCTAGAGGACATAGATGCCTAATCTGACTCTAGTGGTGGGGTTACTTACTGAGTATTTCATACTCATTCTTTCTTATGTTGACGTTTCAGGTAAAGGTAAAGATGTAGCAGTGATGGCGCAGTGGAATTTGTGATCGTATCACTGAGACTAGTTTTTCTTTCTTCTGCATCATGTAATCTAGAGTCTTTATTTTTTCCTTAATATTTGGTTTTACTATTTGAAATTTATTACTAAGGATTATTTCTTTTATATACTTTTATTAGTCTTTACGAATTCTGGGTACCCTATTATTGTTTTAACAATTGCATTTAATAAATGTCTTTTAAACTTCTCTTGTTTAATTATCATTTATTTCAACATAACTGAGTGTCGTTTTAAATTCTATGTATGCATTTATTTTAGTAACGGCCTAACCTAAGTCCTAGGTGGTCGGGTCATTACAGACGTGGAAGGATATCAAGGCCTTCTATTGATCAAATAGAATTTATCATTTTATTGATTCTTTATTACTTAAACTACTGAATAGTACAAGTAACAAGAAAGCGTGGAGATTAGTTCCTCAAAGTCAGTTTTTAGCTAAAGTGAAAATGAGGGAGGGTTATTGTGTGTGAATTTGATAATGCAAAGATAAACGAGATAAAAAAATCAATTTTTCTTTAAAATTTAAAATAACAAGAAGCATTTAGATTATAGAAATGGAATCCCCAAAATTCGTGTTTATGGTCCTACGATGTCACTCAATCAATTTCGATCACATGGCTTATTTAAGTGGAAAGGGGACATTAAGCGTCCTAAGTGATTACATTAAGATTTCCACTTTAATTAAACCATGTTGATTGACAAAGAATGAAACACATCCTAAGACTAATCAAGTGAAGGGAGTGAATCCCAACGGAAATATGTGATCACATTCTTTGATTTCTTAAAAGAATTAAAAATACAAAAATTAGAAGAAAAGGTTAAAAGGTTAAGCATCATACTTTTGTTGGTCCACAACTGCAGTAAAATCTTCTTCTCGAATCGGTAGTGTTCTCCTTGAAGTCTTCCTTTTCCACGAGATCTTCATTGCTATGACTCTGATAAGAATTCGACTTGTGAGAGTTGCATTTGAAAGATGAGAGGAAATAGGGAAGGAGAATTTTTAAAGAACCTTTTTCTTAAAATTGGTCGAATTTTCTTCGAGAGAATCTTTGCAGAACAACTGTGAATAGAGATTATGTTGTAGTTTGTGTCCATAAGAGTTACCTAGGGCCCTATTTATAGAATTGTACGAGTTACTCCTAATCATATTAAAATAAGCTTTCTGCAAAGATTTAATTATAATTATCTACTAATATCTTATATTAAAAAATAATATCTATTTAATATCACATATTAAAATGATTTAGATATTTAAATCATATTTAAATATTTAGTCTCTATAGTATCTCTTTAATTTGAATCTCATGCCAATTAAATAATTAATTATTTGAATAATACGTAAATAAATTAATTCTCTCATTATCTATCTAATTCAAATCAAATAATTTATTTTTTTAAAATCCTATTCAAATAAATTAATCCTCCATATTATAAAGTTATTTTTGAATCTCAAATAAACTTTAAAATAAAATATGTATTTAATTGTATAGAATACATGTCTCAGGACTTTAATGCAACTGGAAGATTGTTGGGATTTGTAGTTCACATACAATGGATCATGTTAAAAAAATAACCTGAAGAACGATTCAAGACTTAATATAATAACATTAGATTTTTAATTGTTAATGGAATTAATATTGTATATGTAATAAGTAAATTAGTCAACAAAATAATTGCAAAAGGTTTTAGGGTACAAATCTAACAATTTGTCTTTGATAAAGCCGTGGATGATTAACTGTTATAAAATGAGTTGTATCCATAGTATCACCAAGATAAGACACCTAACTTTATCCATATACTATCATAAACATGATCCACCTAATCTAATACATACTAGTCAAGACTAGATATAACCAAATATTTTTAATTGTTAATGAATAATTTAATATTACATATTAAATTAATCAACTAATTGATTACGATAGAGGGCACAAATTCCAACATCCAGCACATGCATTAGGTTCTAGTGTTAGGCCACAATAATTAGCTGACACAAACACTAATTAATTAATCAATTGCTCTTTATCCCTAAGCCAGAAACACTTTGGTAACAAACAAACACCCATGAGATGACTTTAGGTAGTTGGTAACTAACACATAGCAACTACAAATTTCATGTTAAGTTTATAGCAATTAGCATGCTCAACGAATTGAGTTGTCAATCCTAACCATTCAACATGTTAAATAAATCAAGCGAGAGATAAAAATGATCTAGAAATAGAGATTTATACAAATGAAACATAATCCTCTCATAAACATAATTTAGGTTCATCTAAATCCATAAACTAAATAAAGATCAGCCAAAATTACATATCGAAGTAGCAATTGAAACTTGCTAACATGGAGCCATCTTTTCTATTTAAAGAAAACAACCTAAAACTAAGAAAAGAGGTAAGAAGAAGATGATGGACTCAAAAGAAACGCTCATACCTCGCAATGGACACCTCGCCCCCAATCTCTCCATCATTTTTCTCCTATAAATCAAAATGGTATTTAAATAAATCAACGGAGTGTCGCGGTGCTGATGACCTTCATTCATAGCGTTGTGCCACAACTCCTTAGACTGTCGCGGCATTGTTCTTCATAATATGAATGCATGGATGGGTAGCGTTATGACGCTATAAGGCAGTGCCGACACACTCGTTGCTCAACTTACCACTGTCCTAGGTGTCATGCACGATCATCGCAACACTTCGTGGCATTATACCTCCCAACACATGATTCCTCCATTTTTGCTCCTATTTGCTTGCTCTTTGTCGTCTAAGCCTGAATTGCATTCCAAACTTTCCAACGACTTCTTATGCTCGATAATCTATCTAAGAACTAAAATATTAATTGTATCAATGATATAAATTGATATTTTAAGATTGGTAATCACTAAGAAACCAAAAATCAACGTAACTAAAAAGAAAATATTCAAATGACCAAATTTAATATGCTAAATGTTGTCGATACAGTAGTATGTCAGTAAAATTTGACAATAAAATTGGTTATTTGATATATTAGTATATTTTGAATACCAGCTTTACAACTAATATACTGATATGCCTAATGTTTTATATATTAATTTTATTGATTATATCATTTGATATTTTCAGTGATTAATATACTAGTTTTTTTATGGGAAAAAAAAAAACAACAATATGTTATCTAGAGATATTGTATATTGCTTGATATACCTAATATAAACTATATAAGATATCTATCACTACATTTCATGTATGTTAGCAGTATACATCATATATCAAATAAATTTCAAGTATATCAATAATATATCATATATCAAAAGAAACTTTCAATATGTATGAAGTAGTGTATCAAACATCCATCAGTATATCAATTATATTTCATCAAGTATATAAGTATAGTATATAAGGTATCAATAGTATATCATACATCTATCAGGATATCAATTTTATCTCAAGCATCCTTTATTGTATTTCAAATATATAGGTTGTATTTAAGATATCAGTAGTATAACAAATATGTATCATTCATATTTTAAGTATATTAATAGTATATCATCTATCAATAAACATTCTTCCATCTAGATGGAATCTAACTTCGAATAACTAATTAGACGATGGAAAGTGATTGTTTGACTTAGCATGCCCTTAATCCTAATACTTGTTAATTGCATGTTTAGGAGAGGATTATGACCTACGATTATGATTAACATGATTTTAAGAACTTTCGTTTAGGATTCTAAATGAAATTGACTAAGTATTAATTAGGAAATTGCATGTTTTAAATTTAATGGATAATCCTTGATAGAGTAACAAAGAGTAGGAAATACCTCATCAAACCCAAGCTAGATGTTTGTCTGATTGATACACTCTGTACGCTCAATTCATCATTTGCATTCCACAATCTCACTCCGAGCCATTTTAATTCTTGCTTTTACATTTAATTTGCAATCTTCAATTACAACCCCCTGGTTACCTTACTATAAGCTTTTTAATTAGGAAATCAGTGTGGCTCTCTATCGTTCGACTCATACTGCATTATTCTACTTAGTCTGTATAGGTACAAAATAATATTTGATTTGGACCCGAAGAATTCAACACCATTTCGGCCTTATCAAAGTGGCATCGTCATCAGAAATCAAGCCTGGATCACCCGCTTGATAGGCAAGAGTACTAAGCACTATACCACACTAAATGATAAAAAAAAAAAAATAATAAATTGCTATTTATAAATTAGCAACTTTATAACTCTCCAAAAAATTAAAATATATACAAAATGAAAATATATGTCATAAACATAATTTAATCCCATCTATGTTATAGAGAATGTGAGATTCCTAGATTTTTCAATGAGGGATTCTTAACAAAAATAAACATTTGCTCTAACATGTTTGGTCACTTCAACCAGACACAAAAACACCATAGGAACTTCTCTTAAATCCTAGCATCAAACTAGAATGTCAAAAATATACCATAACCATGATGGCATCTTTAAAATACAAGAGAAATTTGGTGGAATATTTGTATAGTTGATGTTTGATAAGTGAATTTATTGCTTCTTTATTGTCAGTTGATCTCCATCAACATCCTTTCAAAAAGATGGTTTAATGTTCCTTTCAGATTTATTTATTGTTTGCTTCATCATTATATGGCTGAGTTAGGTGGTCTTCTTTTAACTAGAGAGATCTATTATTGATCATGACCCTTTTTTTTTTTTTTTTTGTTGTGTAGTGTGTTTATATGAATGTTATAGTTGGTAGACTGATTTAGTTCTTTATAATTTTTTTAGAAAACCATTTTAAATGATAAAGCTGTTGAAAATATTTATAAGGTATAATTTTTTTTTAGAATTATCAATGATAGACGTTGATAGACACCTATCAGTATCTATCATTGATAGTTCTAAAATTTTGCTATATTTTGTAAATATTTTGGTTTATTTTTTTCTTTTTGTAAACCGTTCATTTTAGTATTGGATTTTTTTTCTTGTAGGTAGTCAAAAGTTGCTATTTCTTTTCAATTGTTTGTGACTCATTCCTTCGATATCAGTCCTTCATTCTATATATGCTATCAAAGGTTTAGAACTAACTTTGAGATTTGACGTAGTATAAAAGATTTTTAGGAAGCATGTGTCCGTCAAGGACGATTTTAGATGTGAACATAAAGGACTTTATGACATAATCAATAATTCAACTCTCATTTTCAATCATATTTTGAAAGGCAACTTTAGAAGTTATTAATATTTTTTCCTTGGTTTAGACGTGCTCTTTTATCTTTTATGAGTTCATAGAACAAAACTTTACTATAAGTTACATGACATACCCATCACTGTAGGATTCATTATGAAGGTTTATAAAGCTATATTTCTTTATTAGAAATTACAATTCAATAATGATTGTCATACCCCCTTTCGAGCTCATCTCTCGAGCCCCATTAGAGGCATGAGGACTGTAGATACTATCCTTTTGTGATATCTACTGCCTATCTCACCTCAACTCTCCTTAACTCAAATTAACTGCTCAGCCAAGTAAATATAACAATAGCTCTTGGCTAAACTTATTTTATTAGAACAAATACAAAGATTACATAATCTACAACTCAACTGAGTACTTACAGACACTTAACTACAGAAACTCATAACAATAGCTTAAGCTCAGAAGTGTGGATATAGTGTGGCAGACCTTGACCTCAACAACATCCTAGAACTCCTCTCTTTCGCTACCTGGTGGAGGAAAATAAAACATTTGAAAAATGTGAGCTGGGAAGCCCAGTGAGTGGTATGTTTTATACAAAAATAGGTTTTGTTTTTTAAATTCATTTTGGAATAGCTTTGCACAGACAAACAGTTATAAAACAATATCAGAATATAAAACGTAACCATCCTAGTCTAGTAGTTGAGATACACTACTATGATCATATGTTTCTCGAAGATGAATCATGTCAATCAAATACACGACCGAGGAATTAGGTCCAGTACCCTATAAAACCCCCCGAATGTGCATATGTCGACTATATCCCACTAGAAATACTCGGGTATGCTAACAATTCTAGCTAGATCATACTGACAATCCTAGCCCGACGACCACGAGGTATGCTAACACTTCCCGAGTACCATTCCGGGTTTCCAATCAAAGCATTATAAAACATGTTTTCAAGTGAAACCAAAGTTAACAGTCATCCAAGTAAAGCACCGAAAAACTAGTAATCAATGTCCAAGAAATTGTATTTTCCGAGCATGCCAAGGTTTTCAAAAACATACATATATATATGTTACCATATATGTATATGTTCCTTGTTCTTCCTTATATCCCAAGCCTCCATTAACCTAATTTTAGCTTAGAATCCTATATTTAGGGTTAAAATAACCTTAGAATACCTTCTTGGCCTAAACATAGCTTACCAACTCCAACGGACATGAAAACAGACTTCAGATAGCCTCAGGACAACTGTGGACGCATGGTGGCCTTCCTCAATACCTGTTTGGACACATGGTTGCATCAACAGACCAGTTGGGTGCATGGTCCACCCTCTTGGATGCATGGTCTACCTTATCAGCTCAACTTCAGACTCCATTGGTGCATGGACTCTTCTTGAAACTCTAATTCTCTCCAACACTCTTCTTTTGAGTCTTTTTTGAGGGAATTTGAGTTGTGAGCTGAAATGAAGCCCTCTCTAGGTATTTAAAGGTCCTCAAGAGTGTCCTCATTATCCTTTCTGTGCCATCAACGCATGACACCTCCCCTTCTTGAGTGTCTTCACCACATTGAGCCACCACCTACTTCCAAGAGACCTCCCACTTATATGCAAGCTTGAGGTGTCTTTACCATGCATTGTCCAACGCATAGCTCCTCTTTGAGCTGTCATTCTGACCTTTTGCACGTCCTACTATGCGTCCACCTATTATTGGCTCGGCCAAGACTTAACTTGGTTGAGCCACATATCCCACATTGTTTTCAATCGACCTTGCTTTCTAAGTTTCCAAATTAATGCATGGTAATATATGTTCGGCGCATGGTCGCTTCACCAACCTCTCGTATGCATCTAACAAGCTCCTCCTATGCATCCACGGGGTGATCAACACATGGTTCCCTAATTATGCTCCCAACTTACCTCTCATCTCATGACATAACTTCTTCTTTTGGCTCATAGTTAGGGTATGCGTCAAACCTACACTTTTTCCTCCTAAGTACGAGGCCAACTAGGGTTATTGTGCTTCCATAGTGTAACTCTTTCCCCAAGGGGTTGTCTTATGGTTCCATCTTGCTCCACATAGACCTAATATGAGATCCACAAATTCCCCTATGCGCCCAACTCTAGCACGATGCGCTTAACTTTAGCCTTATGCGTGCATCATTCCTTGACTTCCTTATTCTTTGGTTTCAATCTTCTTCTCAGAGCATAGCTTTCTTCTTCACACTTGAAGGCATGTTTCATCTTTGCCTTACTTTTCCCCCAAGCATGCACCTATCTTGCACCCATATGACCCTTTATGCATCCAATACTCCATCTATACATCCAACAACCCATTCTTTAAGGTCTCCTCCTCCTGTAGTGTTCTATGTTGCCAACACTTAGCCAAAATCTCTTCTTTGAATACCATATGTGCCCATCACGCCTTCCTATGCGCTCATCATGCTTTAGTCTCTTTTATTCGTAGCATAGTTCCCACAACTCATAGCATATTCCCATAGTATAGCTTCCAACATCCTCTAAACCTCCAATGTTTGTCCAAAACCTCCTCTTGGATGCACCTACTATGCTTTCATCATACTATGACTTGGTCAAGTATGCTATCAACTATATTATGACCTACACCATGCGTTCGACTTAACCTAGCTTCTCTATCCTCTCCTATGCTATGAATTCTACTCTTATTTTCATACCATAGTTTGGATACTTAGCCAAATTTTAGCTCCAACTACTATGCCTCCAACACATAGAAAATTCTCTTCCTCCAAGGCCTAGTTTAGGGACTGAACCAAATTTTTTCCTTCCAAGACTTTAATTATGAATTCTTCTCTCAACCTAACGAATCTTGCAAGGGTCCGGTTGTTACAATGATGATGTATTTGCAATAATAGTCCTACAAGCTAAGTCAAATAAATCTTTTCTAACTCATCAGACGCAACTTCTTTACTATTAAATATTTTCTAGTTTAAGAGCTTCTTAAAAGTTTTCGTTAATAAAAATGATCATATCTTACATCGTTTTGATAAATAGTTTAAATAACAATCTACCATAGTTGTAGTAGATTAAAAAAATGATTATATTAGTTATGAATATGTTATCTATTTAATATACATTTTTTATCACTTAATCACACTTAAAGAGTCCTTTTTAGAAAAACAAGTTTACAATTTTAAAATACTGTTATGATTAAAATTATGTTAACCCATCAACTTAACATACAACTTTTCTATGAAATCCAGACCCACATGATTTTAGATGCAAACGACTTCACAAGATGCGAACTACCAACAATATTTCTGAAAATAAAAACAATATTTTAAAATCTATTTTTTTCAATTTTCAAATTTTGACTTGATTTTTTAAAACTATTAATAAAAAGTAGATAATAGAAGAGGAAATCTGGAAGTAGAAGTAGTGTCTATAGACTTAACTTTCGAAAACAAAAACAAAAAACAAAATGATTATCCAACATGCAACTTAGAAACTATATTCTTTCTCTATATTAATTTTAAGCATGGTTAACATGGTACAATAAAAAGGAAATTTTCATTTCAAATTTACTCTCTCCATGGAAATAACTAATTCATCTATTAATTCAATAGAATTTTGAAATATATTTTCTTTTCTATAATTATTTAGAGAGACGATTATGATTTTTTTAAGTGATTTTAGACGGACCAAAATCATTGTTGACATGTTTAAAATTACCTTTTTTATTACAATGTTTGATCATTCTTAATCAATCACTTTGAGCTGATTTCCAAATGACCTAATTTTTTTCACATATTTAAAATATTGATTCTTTTCTATATTTCTTTCTAATTTTTTTTCCTATCTTCCTAATTTTCTCTCATTATGTTTTTATAATACGTATCACTAAATTGTTTCTTTTTTTAATAATGTCATTATTGTCACATTTTCTCTCCAAAATTGATTTTTAACTCTAGTATTTTTTTAGTTCTCGAACTAAAGTTTTGTTCTTTAAAATTATTATATATAATTTTTTGTCATTTTCTCCAAAAGTTCTCTCGTTTTTATAGATGAATAATTATTTTTCTATTTTCGAGTTTTCATCATGTCTATTAAATTTATCTCTCTAAATTTTTTTCTCAATCTTATTCTCTCTTTGAAAATCTTCATGAGCTCTCTATTTTTTTTTCTCATTTAAACATTAATTTTTCTTTTTATAATGTTTTTCATCCACTTTCTAATTTTTTTAATCTCAAATATAATTCTTTTTGTAGTTGATCGTTCTAAAATTATTTTTGAAACCAATCATTACTCGTTTAAAAATATATTTAATTAAATTAAAAATACTTGTACAAATATGAAAGAAAATATAAACACGATTTATAATACTTTTTTAAAAAACTAATTAATGTTAAATAACTTTGCTCGAAAAAGTTATTATAAAGTAGAGAAAAGAATATTAAAAATGATTGTATGAAATTTGTTTTTAACAAATCACTGGTTACAAAATCAATTTTGTTTAATCTACTAATTTTGACAACGCTTTTAACCACATTCTTGCCAATAATAGTCAAATAAAACTAATTCAACTATTAATTAGGGACAATGTCAATAATAGAAAAATAAAACTAAATCTACAAATTTAGAAATGTTATTTCAAATTTGCAAATATAGTAATAAAACATTAAAGCTAATTTCTATTTTTTATTATTCAAAATTTATTATCATTGGTGTATCGACATAACATCACTAATATATCTAATAGATTTTATGTCTAGTATATTAGTCAACTAATATACTTTGTATTTAGGTATATCATTTGACAAATATATACCAATCATAAAGTAGGTAAGTTATACAATTGATGTATCAAATTTATCATTCATAAATCGTATTTATGAGTGAAAAAATGTTTGTTCATTTACTACTGTTTGTGGACTTAATTTTAATTCTTATTTATTTGTTATAGAATATTCTTTTTTTAATACATTCTAATCAACTTATAATCGTTCAATCTATTCTTTTATGAGCTATTATAAATTAATGTTGGATAAACTATTAAATACACAAATGCAATGCTTCAAAATTTTATTTTTAACCAGTGTTGTTATATCATTGATATAGTTAAACAATTATATTTCTTTTTAAAAAAAGTACGAATATACAAGTGCTGGACGCACCAACAGTATACATGAAATAAATTTTTAGTTAATGATTATATAATTCTAATAGACAATTTTTACACTTAAAATTTTATTTAGAATGAAAGTTGATATATATATATATAATTCGAATACATAATTTTTATACTTGAAATTTTATTTGGAATGAATGCTTATATATTACAAATATATTAAAGTTATACTTGAAATTAGTTTTTAAGGACTATTATGCACTTATTATACTTTGAATGTATTTTGATAGAAATTGTTGATGCACTACTAATATGTATATTTGAAATGGAGTTTTGAATGAGAATTATTTTTAATATACTTCAATTACATTTCAAATAAATATTGTTGATATTATTGATACACCAATGCAATAATTGAAATGGATTTAGACCACAAGTGATTTACTGTTGATACAGTAAAAACGTACATTGAATGTTTTTAATGATATTAATATATTATTGATATATCTATATGCTATATTTTAAATAAATTTTGAATAAATGCTGATAAATTATTGATTCATTAAATACTTAGTATTTTATCTTGAATTAACTATAATATATTATTGATATGCCATGATCTATATGCAATTCATTTCAAATTATTACTAATATATAATTGAAATATGAATGTTATACTTCAAGCATCATTTTAAATTATATATTTCATATTTGGCATATGAAGTCATTGTTATATTTTTTTTCTTTTAAATAGGGTATATAAATCAATCGATATATCATGAAATATTTGTCATATAAATTTCAAGTTAAAGGTAACTTATAAATTATATCAAAATTTTAAAAATAATACAAATAAACCAATATACTTCAATTCTTAAACACAACATAACTAATACCAAGACTTGAATCATTGCATCAAATTAAACTAATTGAATAAAAATAATTCTATATAAAAAAATAATATTTATTATAATCGAATAAGCAATATCGACCATGACACAATTAAAGTAACAATATATCACTTGTATAAATGATATTCTTTAAATAAAATATATTGATTGATTGATATATCAAATATAAAAGACATCAGTGATTGATATATTAAAATATCAAATATATCAAATATACTCATCGATAGATAAATGAAGGAAAAATTGTAATAATGAATAATTCAAAAATCAAGTTCAATTTTTTTTTTTTTTTACTATATTTGCAATTTTTGCTAACTATTCCTAAATTTTTAAATACCCTTATATTATTCGAAATTTCCCTGTTAATAATCACTCGAGGAGTCCCATTTAAATAGAAATAATTATACCATTATAATATTTGATTAAAATATATATTATTATATAATTGTTCTACTCTTGTCATTTACGAGTCCACCCACTTTGGCACTCATGTTGGATGATGTAAAAATATTAAATAACAAGGAAACGTAATAAATAACCCTAAAGTTGTAATTAATATTCATGGGCTTTCATGATATAATTTTTTTATGAATATAATAATAATAAAAATCTTGCCAAATATACTGTGGATGTTATTTTAGTAAGTGATGACGTGCAACTTTCTATTTTTAAATATGACAACATGGAAAATTTTACAAAAATAACTAAAAAATAAAAAACTTTTATGATTAAGTCATTTCTAAGAACTACCTTTTCACGATGTGAAATACTAGATTTATACCCAAGTTTTAAAACATCTCAAGTGGAACCTAAATACCAGATTTACTTATAGACCATTTACATTCTCTCATACTCTCGATTTTTGCTCTCAGTTTCCTCTCAACTCTTCTTTGTCTTCAACGTCGTCCTCTATCATTTCTTCACTGCTCACCAGTCATTTCTGCATATTTTCTTCCACCATTCTCGTGATTTGAAAAGTATTTTACTCGTTTCCTTCAATGCATGTTGATTTTTTCATTTAGCCGAAACAAAATAGTTAGTTCACTTAGTTTAACAAAATTGATCGTCTAGTGTAGGTTAAATGACCGATCAACTTAGGTTAAACGATCTTCCAACTTAGGTTAAACAATCTTCTAACTTAGGCCAAATGGTCGTACAAATTACGTTAAAGGATTTTTCAACTTAAGTTAAACGATCGTCCAACTTAGGCCAAACAATCGCCTGACTTAGGTTAAACGATTACCCAAGAACGATTTAAACGATCGCCCAAAACTTAGGTAAAAAAATCGCTCAACAAAGATTTAAATCATACTCAACTTAGATTAAACGATCGTTTAGTTTTTATTAAACGATCTTCTACTTGTTACTGCATTGTATATGTTTGTTATAATTTACTAAGATGGTCATCCTTGCTATAAAATATTTCTCTGCTACCGTCTCTTGCATGATCAACAAAATGAATGACCTGATTAGGAAAAAACTTACAATACAGCAGATTGTGATATTTAGGAAAATGTGTTTTGGTCCACTGCTAGATGTGGACCTCATGTTTAATGGGTAGCTGTTCCACCATTTTTTTTTTTTTTTTTGTTAATGGAGGTTATTGATGAGAACCCAGATGTTATAAGCTTCGACATAGAAAAAACCCCAAAATGATTTTAATTGATAACTGGGTTATGGCTGACCGAGGAAACAATTGAAAGCGGTGACAGATTACAACATCTATTGTTTGGATCGAAGGACCCAGATTAGAAGAAGGAAAAACATTAAAAGGATGTTGAGACCACTTTTGAAAATTTAGATTTACAAACAATGAAGATGTCGTGAAGGATGCATTGGCATTATACAACGAAGTTCTGATGATGAGAAAAAACAAGAAAACACACTTCAATGTTAAGACATTTGAGATCGTCGATGACACCGAAGTCTTTAGGCTTATGACTGTTTGTGGGAAGGAGTATGAAGGAGTCGCATGATATAAAGTGTATTTTCAATTGTCTTATTCAGACGTTTGTTGAATAGTATGAAGTGCATTTTACGTGCAAAGAAGGAGTCACATGATATGAAGAAAGTAGTAAATCCCAAACGCATCACGTACTACTGTATAAAGGGATTTGTACTTGCATTCAAGGTACGTACTTGCCTTTTCAATTGAATTCAATATGTATTCAATAGATTTGTGATAAATTATGTATGTGCATCAAATGTTTTCTTCCATATCGTAGGTTTGGGCTATCGAAACACTTTCAACATCTAATAAGTTCAAAGCCACCAAAGTGAGCAAGAAGGTAGTACCACGAATTCCTAGGTAGATGTGTTCTTAGACTCCATTGTATAAGTCATTCGATAGGAATGTATTCAAATCCAAAAGCATAAGCATCTATTATAGTTTTAAATGATGGCTTATAATTTACTAAATGATCACCCATATTATAACAAACAATTGTATAAATCACACTAAATAATGTTCCACATATTTTTAAACGATTGCTCACATTAATCTAAATGATTGTTTATAAATTATTTAAACAATCACTTAAATTTTACTAAAAGACTGTTTAGAAATTCATGAATGACCATTTAGTAACTAGTAATTTATTTTGTATGTACTGACTTGTTTATATCATTCACATGCAGTTATGTCGAGTCTTATACTAACAGTGAATGAGATAAGGTACATGGAATATCGACTAAGAGGGGTGGATCTAATGCAAGTGGACGACCAAAAAAGACTTGATGAGAATAACACTGATCAACATTCCCTCGATATCCACGTTGATCGTTAGAAGACATCCGGCATACTACAAGAATTTTGGGCTTTAATGTCGGCTGGAAAATGTGAAATCGGATGTATAATGTCGTTTTTTTTTTTTTCAAAAGCGAATCTTTAATGTCGGTTTTAAACCGACATTAAAGACCCGCTTCACTTTTTCCTCTAACTTTCTATTTTCCCCCCTTTTTTTCATTTCCCTCTTCACTCTCCCTTTATTTTCTTTTTCCTCTCATTCTCACACTTCCCTCTTCAGACCCTATTCTTTCTCATTCCTCTCTCCCAAACCCGGGTTTGCTGCTCATTTCGTTTCCCACTCATCTCCTCCAAACTCCTCTCTTCCAAAGTGGATTTGCTGGTCATTCCACTGAATCTGCTACTCATTTCATCGTCGTTCGCATGTCTCTAGATCTGTCGTTCATCGGATCTGCTGTTCGTTTCGTTCACGTGTCTCCAGATCTGTTGCCATCCTTCGCAGATCTGCTACTGCCGTCGTTCGTTCTATCGTCGTTTTTCGTTCGTTCGGCTGTCAGATTGTTTGAGATCTTCTCGTTTGATCCCAAAACCACTTCTCTTTCATCATCTCCTCTTGTATGATCCTTTCCTCTATATTTATTGCTCTCCCTCTTCTATTTTTGTTTTACTAATAATTGCGTAACTAAGGATAATTGAAAGTAGGTAGCTAAGGTTTTTCGATTTTGTTTCTTGACCTAATTTTTTTGTTTGTAGACTGAATTTGCGTTTGAAGAATGCGATGGCTATCTTGTCAGTGTTGCTGTTCATCCCAGTGGAGATGAAATTGTCTGTTCTACTACTCAAGGTGGATGCAAGTAAGTTCAATTTTTAGGTATAAACATTTGACTCTCTATATTTCATGAATCTTCATTGGTAAACTGTGATTTTTTGTTTTTCGTATAGAAAATTCCATTCAATTGATAATGTACTTGCTAAATTTAATTGTGCAAATGAACTATTTGATTGTGGTTTTTTTATAATGTTTTGTTCAAAATTCTATACAGCATGTTGTATCTAGTTTTTAGATGGTGCTAAGCTCAAAGTTCTAGTCACTTATGCAAAGTTAAAAAAATCTTTTGTTGTTCCCTTTCTTGTTTTTCACCATTTTTGCTTATACTACTTGTTCATTTGTAGGTATTGTGATTGTTTCGCCGTTGGGATGTATTGTCCTGAGTCTTGTTCTGTCAAATGTGCTTTAGCAACCCTGAGGATGTAAATATTGTTTTCCAAACATTTCTTTAATGATAGTTTTTCTATATATTTTTCCTTCATATCCAAGAAAACACTCTATATTTCATCTATTGTTCTTGTAGGTTCTTGAATATATGTACTAGAATAGTTTTATAGGGGAATGAGAATAATCAAAATGCTTGACATTGTAAGTCTCTATTTTGATAGTTTATTTGTTGAGTGGGAGCATGTTTTGGCATATAAGAATTTAAGAGAATTGTGCCTGTTTCAAGAAAACTCCTGCTTCCTTAGTTATACTCCTATGAGTTTAGGTTTAGTTCATATTGATTGAAGTTGCCTCACATTTATGTTCTCTCCATCTCGTCCTCTACCATAATATGATGTATATTGAAACTCTCCTTATAGGTTGCTCTTGGAATTCAAAAGAAGGTAGTCTGGTAGGAAAATAATACTTGTTTGTAGTATCAATTGGTTCTAGAGGGCATTGGACTAGCGTAGTTGGCTAGAGAAAAATAGTACTTGTTTCTAGTATTAATTATGTCTCCGTCGGATCTATGTGTCTCCGCCGAAACGCCACAGCCACGCTTGCAATGAAGAGGTGAGTAAACATATTGCAATGAGTTATTTCTCTTAAGGTCATTGGCCTCTTTTTAGTTTAGATTGGATTATAATGTAAACATATTAGATTAGAATGTAACACCTATTTATGGCTCATAGGTACTATTTATTTGTAGTTTAGATTTGATTCAAGATGCTTGAGTTTGTGGGTTGCACTATGGTAGTTTTTGTTACAACTTTTGAGATTTGAAGTACATTGTGAGCTAAATTTTCTTATTGATGTATGTGTTCTTGAATATTCATTTTTTGGGAATGCTGATAGTTCTGTCGAGAACAAGTGGATGTGAAATATTTTTAGGAGTGTGTTTCTTTGAATAGGTTCAAGGTAAATTTTTGGTTTTGTTGTGGTAGTATCGTTAAGCTGCAGAAAATTTTTCATTGTCTTCATATCTCATATCTAGGTAACCAAGCTTCTCTTCTTCAAGATCTTGAAAAAGAGATTCTCTCATTTATTTAACTATTGAGTTTTCTTGTTTTGCAGGTGCAACAAAGGGGGAAAGATTTGGTATCGCAACCTCTTTATGCTTTTTCTTGGGGAACTGTAGATCCAACACATTCAATACAAGAATTTTGCCTTGAATGTACCATTTATACACATTCCCAATAAACACGGTTAGTTGAATATGAATTCTGATCACATTTTCACTTTCAATCCTTTATTTTAAACCTTTTTTGTCTGTAATCCTTTGAACAACAGTGGTTAGACAAAGATGCCTATAACCAATAGGTTTTATCCTATCTGGTTAATCAATAAGTTCCCAGATTGAACTGATGTACATCAACTCCATTTTAAGGTCTATGGCTTTTATTCATTGATCTCTATCTACATTCACCATTGCTTCTTTAAAGTTCAATGGATCCTCTAGGTGGTCATCAAGTATGATGACTTGAGTTTTTGTTAAACCCATGTACCGGTTAGGCTGTTGAACAACCTTCCCATTACGTCGCGGCATTCTCAATTCTTGAGAAGGATGTAATGGACAAGTTTCATCAACAACTCTTATTGAAGGACCAGCGTGAACAATAACTTTTATTAGTCTATTTGTAGTTTCTCTTGACATTTCATTTAATACTAGTTTACTACGAGGTTGATGATTTCTTATATGGTCATCCTCTAAAAATGTAGCGTTTATCGATACAAACACTTTATCATCTTGATGATCATAAAAATACCACTTTTGGTCTTTTTAGGGTATCCTACAACTAGGCATACTTTAGAACAATGTTCCAATTTCTTTGGGTTTTGCACCAACACATGTGTTGGGCATCTCCAAATCCTGAAGTGACGTAAACTTCCTTTATGTCTTTTCCATAACTCAAACATCGTTATTGAAATACTTTTCGAGAGAACCATGTTCAAAATATACACCGCAGTCTGTATTGTATATCCCCAAAAGGACTGAGGTAACTAGGCGTAATTTATCATCGAACGAACATGTCTAACAGGGTTCTACTTTTCCTTTCTATTACACCATTTTGTTGTGGTGTACTAGGTACAGTAAGTTGGGATTGAATTCCATGTTCTATTAAATAGTCCTAGAATGTTAAATTTATATACTCACCAACTCGATCTGATCGAAGTGTTTTAATCTTTTTACCTAATTTGTTCTCAACCTCAATCTTGTACTCTTTGAACTTTTCAAAAGTTTCAGATTTATGATGCATCAGGTAAATACAACCATATCTTGAGTAGTCATCAATAAAACTGATCAAATACTCAAATCCTTCTCGAGTTCTAATATTTATCAGACCACAGATATTTCAATGTATAAGCTCTAGAGGTTCTTTGGCTCTTAGACCTTTCCTTGTAAAAAAATCTTTTAGTCATTTTACCCTTAAGACATGATTCATACGCAGGTAGAAAATTGTCTTCTTAAATGATCTAGAATTTCATTCTTCACTAATCTCTCGATCCTATTAATATTTATGTGTCCAAGTATATAAGTGCCAATTATGGGCGCGAAGAGAAATTTATTGTTTCTTATTTTGAGTTTCAATTATTTTAAACATCTCTATATTTAAAATAACTTTTGTGTCAATTGGTTTTAACACATACAGGTTATTTTCAAGTTTAATAGAACATATTTGAACACCTCTTGTACTAATGAACACTTCATTGATATCAAAAGTAACTTTATATATATGTTCTAATAAACAGAAGATTGAAATTAAGTTCCTTTTCATGTCTTGTACATAATATAAATTTTCCAACAAAATATAAGTATCTCCAAAAAACTAACTTTAGATCTCTCATTAAACAAGCCGAAATGACTTCACCTGTTCCCACCTTGGAAGTCATCTCGTTCTCTATTAGCTGTCTCCAGGAATTAGTTTCCTGAACGAAAGTACAAATATGGTTAGCGGTGCCTGAATCTAGTATCCAGGTCAAATGAGAACTCTCCACTAAACTTGTTTCGATCATAAGTAAATCAACTTTACGTTGGTTTATCTTTTCAGCCTTCTTTTCAGCAAGATATTTAGAGCAATTTCTTTTCCAATGCTCATCTTCATTGCAATGGAAACGTTTTCCTTTTGCAACTTTTGATGCATGGTTAATGCGATGAAATAATGATGTAAAATGCGATGGTGGAATATGCATTGTGCATGCAAGTTTTCTTAGCAAGATCCAAGTATAAACCTTAATAAGTTGCCTGGTAAGCCCATGGTCGAACACAGGGACTATGGGAACAGTATGCGATGATAATTTTCGATTATTTTGCGGTAACAAATAAAACAATACGTTGGTTGGTATGTTTGCTCAATGTATAAAGTCTATACGACGGAATTGAGAAAAGAGTCAATAACAACGAAAGTACAATGAGTATGTAGAGGAACGAGTTGAGAATGTCTTTAGCTAGCATTTCCTAAGATTGCGATCAAACTATGCGATCATGTTACACACATGCGACAGCAATTCATTTTCCAATGCAAATGCGATAGCTCCTAGTTTAGGACGCATGTGATGTATGCGATGATGTCTAAAGAACTTATTCCTAAGTCTCTATTTCTTGCCTATGCGATGATGAATGATGAACACAGGTACAAGGTGACCACATACAATCATATCCTATCTCTAGGGTGCATGTAATGTGTTAATAGCAAATAGAACTTATTTCTAAGTTTCTATCTCTTGATTATGCAGTTCTAATCTGACTCTCCCGAGCCTAGATTCTATCCTTACACCAACCTCCCGAGCATCACTAGAGGAAAATGACGCATACATAATACAAGATGATCGCATAAAGTGAAGATCTCAGGTTATGTTAGCCTAGATTCTCAACCCATTTGACAGTTTAGTTACTCATGCGTAATGTAAAGAGAATGGACAGATATAGAGATGCAATTTTCATTTTATAAATAAGTCCAAAATACAAAATGACAATGGAAATAAGGATAGAGAGCCTGGTAGCAATGCCTTGCTTCCTAAGGCTTTTACACTGAGTTTTCTCTACTATACCTAAAAGATGTTCTTGCTTTCGAAAGAGTCGGCCCTCTCTCTATTTTCGATGCTTCCTAACACTCTTCCGAGTTAACCAGGACGATCTCTCGACGTATTCTCCCTTCACTCGCCTCCGACTTCTAAGTATGTAAAATCTAAGTATATGGTGAAGACGAACTCTAAATTTTGAATAGTGGAACTAAACTCTCCGAACTTCTTTAACGAAGCTGGCTTTCGGTATTTATAGAGCTTCAGAGTGAAGAGCTTTTTCTCTGGAATGATTGCACTGATGGGATGTCATTAATTCTATTTCTAATGCGCCGATTAATTGTCATCGAAAAGTTGAGTGTACTTGCTATAGTTTGTCGTTAACGGCTTGTCAACTAAATTCGGATTCAACCGTCATCAGTTTTCTGTCCCATCGTGATTTATTAAGCTTTCATCTTGATGCGCCGGCTCTATGTGGCCACCTTCGTGAGTAGATCTTCGCGAACACATATGATCGCATAGCCTTGCGGTCGCAATCTTTTATCCGCTCAGATGCTAATTTCCTAGGATCGCAATTTGCCTTGCGCCAATGCATTTTCCTGCACAAAATACATAAATTAGATGCTTTAATGCAATGGACGCATGCGATCACAATGTTCTAAACTTAATGTTTTTGGACATAAATTTATATATTTTTACCGTTGCAATCCTTCATTGTTTTATATCTTTGCGCTGTAATAACGTGCATTTCTGCCCGTTATCACACCCCCAAATTTAAAACAATGCTTGTTCTCAAGCATAAACTTAAGATTTTCTCTAGAAAGTCGATCGCCTTCTTCTTTTATAGATTTCTCAAGGTTGCCTTATTCAAATCATATGTACCAAAATCTCCTTAATTCCTATCCAAGTCTTTTCTTCAAATATTTCTAAAATTTAGGGACCACAAGTTTAACCTTCAAAAAGACTTTACTTGTTTCCAGGACATCGCATGATTTATTTCATAAAAAAACTTTTTCAACTCCGACGAAGGCTTAGATGTAGGCTCGGGCTTTTTCGTTTGCCCTAATCCACCTATCATATGCATCCTGAACATTTTGGTTTGCTGTTGAGTTGGGAATTGAAGGACATTCCTCATTAAAACGAACGTCAAATCATCTACATCTAATGTTGTATGGAAGTTTGATTTCCAATTTGAATAACCCTTGCCATTAAATTTATCGGAAGCTAAAAGTTGGATAATTGAATTCGGCATGCTGAAACATAAACAAATTTTATAAGAAAATTGCATCTAAATGCAATTCATTTTAGCAAAAGTAATAATATACTCAGATTTCATTATATATTTGATACGATATTTTAGTGAACCAAAATAGATGCTATTGAGAGGCAGTCAAATACTACTTCACTAAAGTAAGACATTTTCTTTTTTTTATTAAATACTAATTCTAGAATAACTCTTTATTCCTTTAGTTATTTAGTTACCATTTTCAGTCAAGAATTTAATAGCACTTAGTAACTCTTGTAAGTGTGAACCTCCATTTTCAGATTTCATAGAACGATATCAACGAACCCCACGAATTGGAAGATAATGTTCAAGATGGAACTAAGAAACCCTATTCATTTCTAAAGTTTGAGTTGTTCTAAATCCTATGTTACAATCCTCTAAGGGGATAGTTGCTAAAACAACGAGTAGCTAATGCCGCCTAAAAACGACAGCAGGCACAACAGAAAAATCTCACCGTTCAAACTAATGGAAGAGATTGTAGGATATGTTGACACATTTCCTTCACCTACCGACCATGAACTACTTCCTCTATTCACCTTGTTATTGATCCATGCAAACACTTTCCGAATGTAGTAGCTGTATTAAAAGAGACACGAAGCTGAGCATGAATCTCACTGTGTGAACTCTTAGGGACGTGGGAGCTAAAAACAACATATCATATATGTTGTTAATCTCCGACTGAAGTGTTCTATTTGTTTGGGTATATTCTTTACTTAGGTATATTCCATCTAAAAACATCCTAAGTCTAGATGAATATCCAAATATAATGATTGTATTTGGATTTAACCTACGATGTCTAAATGATAAAACCGTCTTATTACCTCACATCACTCAGGCATGCTTATAAATCTGGTTTCTCAAATATTCAGCTATAATACAAGGTAACAAGTGTTTTGTAAACCATCAACATAAGTACTTCCAGCCTTAGACTAGATTATAGTCTGGTAGAGTTCGTAACCATAATTTTACAAGATAACAACCTGTTTCTTTCTACTACTGAGGTTGTTTCAAATCTTCTTCAATTACAACTTATTTACAACTCTATTGACTTTAACAAATTTATAGACTCTTAATCACACATTAAGGTTCATAAATAAAGAGCCAGTTACAACAATTACAACATAATTGAAGATAAACCTAATGCCAAAAACCATAATATATCCATTTCAGCACCCATTTCATGCAACTCATGAAAAACACCTACGAACCTAAAATTTAACGTGAATTGAGTGCTTAAACTATGCTCTGATACAAATTGATGGAATTGATATTCAATCAACAGAATCAATTTAGATTTTAAGCACTCTAATTACGTTAATTTTACCGAAGAAACATGCAAGTTCATAACAAAAACAGAAATAGGGTTTCAAAAACACAACCTTTGATTATTCCACTTAATGGCTCTAAATCTCCACAAATTTCTTCTTCAATCCTTGAACTAGACTACGAAAAGAGCATTCTCTACTATTCTCAACCCTTAGATTGGGTGGTGGAACTAAAATTGAGAGAGATTTAGAGTGAAAAATGGGTCCGAGAGAGTGTTGAAGTTTCCTTCAAAATTTTTGTTCTGCATGAAGACCTAATCATATTAAATCATCCCTTTTATATAACATAAACATGCAAAGGGAAAATAACCAGCAATTACCACTTAATTTGGTATTAACTTGGTGTATTAGGTGAAAATGAAAGTGGGATTCGTGGGATGATCCCACTCCCACTTTCATTTCATTGTTTTAATTTAATTTAAATTAAACAACTTTAATTTAAATTCTCTTTAATTTTGTGGGATAATTAATTAAACTATTTAATTGATTCAAAATTAATTTAATATAAAATATTGAATTAATAAAGTACCTAATCCAAACATGAATCTTTATTCATGTAATTTAATATTTAATTCCGATTTAAATATTTTCAAATCTCCAAAAATCGTTTAATTCGTTAATTAAACGTTAATTGTATCGAATATAATAATCCAAGTCTTAATCCGAAATTGAATATTTCAAATTCTTTCAACACGATATTCTAAGGTTTATTCTTTTTACGAGCTAGTAGAGGGACCTTATGGATTAGATCATGAGCTCCAACAATCTGAGATTAATCGACTAAACTCTTTAAACTGAATTAATCAATATTCTTTAACTATCAAGATACTTCACTATAACTCAGTAGTTGCACTCTCCTTACTATAGATATATTTCTATCCACTTGATTTAACCATAATCAGTAAGTCGATCCTTCACAAATTGTTAATATTTACAGCTAGGTCAAAAATACCATTTTACCTCTACAATGCATCTTGCTCCTTAAGTTTCCACTGATCCTTTAATGAACAATTGGTTTCTTATCTTACCAATAAACTGAGTTCCTCTCAGTCATAAAGATGGTGGGGCCCCTTTGTTCAAGACTAGTAAATTTCGTCTTGTAGGACTATGTCCCCAACTATCTATCTGATCTTACCCCTAATATTGGAGGCTTATTGACTGGTGACGTTGAGCCACTCTCACCCATGTAGATTAAAGGATAATCCCGAATAAACAGGAGTTCATAGTTAGTCCAGGATTGAGATCGAGGTACCTTGGGTCATCGAATTGAAATAGTAAGTTTTAATAGTAAACGATCCTTATAAAGAAAAATGACTATTTCGTGCTCCATTCTTTATGGAAACATCTTTTTCATAGGATGCACCCACTCACATGTCTCCACATGAACGACTGGTACAAAGCAGGGCACATCCATAGTGTCCACAAGATAAGGTACCCAACCCTATCTATATACTTATAGACCGTTTTGGCTATATACTCAAACATGATCCTCTTTTATGTCTCCACATAAAGTTTAAGTATTCATGTTATAGCCATGGGTTCATTTAGTTTATTGGATTTAGGAATCTATAAATGCAATTTCATATTCATTAACAACTCTATTGAAAAAATCACAATAACGTCTTTATTATGTATAGAATATGTTTAAAGATTACAAACTGTGAGTTTTAGGACATATAAACCAATAGTAGGCATTGAGTACTCAAGAGGTAGAATCGAGCATTTGGAGTCAAACGGGGATAATTGGAAGCAAATTGGAGGTAATTTGAGCATCTGTGCTTCAAAAGAAGAAAATGACCAAAATACCTCTAGCCCCAAGTATAGCCCTCTATACAATGTAGCTTTACGCTATAAGACCATTTCAGATGATCATCACAGCATCGCGACACTATTGCTATGCTCTCACACTATGTTAGAAGGTAAAATTCTCGGTTGTAGGCCAGCATTGCAACACTACCATCAACGTGGCGACGCTAGGACTTTGACGTAATTCTCCCAATGCACACTCCTACTAAAATGCCATAGAGTAGCAACGCTGCCTCTACGCTTGCCTTATGCTCGAGGTCTATATCGTGGAATAGTGTTACTATGCTCTTCACAGCGTTGCAATGCTCCGATTGTGGTATAAATTTATTTCTTCTTGATTTAGGTAGAGGAGGGAGAAGAGCTATGCCATCTTAAAGAGCATTTTTCTTGGTTTTGGCCATTCTAGGCCAAAACTCATGAGATTTCCTTCAATTTTTGTTTGTAATTGTAAATTTTGATGTTGTGGAGTCGGATTTATAAACGGTTGATGGATAAAACCTCGTTTTTTTAGGTTTATTGAATTTTTGTTTGAATTTTATCAGGCTAATTAAGAATCTTCTTGAATCTTTCTTTTTCTTGTTAATGTCCTTTCTTACATTTAATTTCTAAGCATATAAGTAGATTGAATTGACAACTCAATCGTAAATACTTGTATGTACGTTCACCCCATGCTATACATGTTGTAGGTATCTGTAGATGTATGAATAGTATTCTTAATTCTGTAGCAGTAGGTTTTAGTTTCAATTATTGGATGATTTCTAGACTATCTAGGATCACCTAATTAATAACAAAACCTAAATATTGGAAATGCATTTAGTTAGAATTGGTCATTCTTCTTAATATCTTAATCAATCCAAGAACATAATATGAGGGCTGACATGACAACATTTAGTTAATTTAGGAATTGACGGCATGTTGATTTTTATCAAGAAGTTTGTTAAGGCTTTCCCTACATTCGTTTAGGCTTGAGAAATAGTTAATTCAAGAATTTCTGCATGATTAATCAATGAATAGATTCTTAAAAAATCAGATGATCTTTAAACCGGTGAAAGTATTCTTGTGTTCAATCTCTCTCTTTTGTAATTTATATTGCTTTTCCGCATTTTAATTTCCACATTTACTTTTCCTTTCAACCAACAAACAAAACCCTCCATTTTTACTTTCCAAAGACTTATTTAACTTAGAGAAGTTTCACCTTAGGCTCCATGTGGTTCGAGCAAATCTTGTCACTAAGACTACTTGTTAGTTGAAGTGCTATATTGTGAAAATAAATATCATTTGATCGGTTAAAAGGCTCGACAACTTTCCTCCATATCAAATTGACGCTGTTACCGAGGAGCTAATTAATTTCTCTTTGTTAAATTTATCTTGTAACTTTAAAATCCCAAAAATATTTTCTTCTCTTTTCATGTCTACTTTTTCTATCATGGTAGATGAACAATGCGTCTATTATTTGAAGAACGCCGGTCAACAGGAATAAGAAGAGGTAAGAGAAATTTGTGAGCTTAGAAGGCAAGTATCTGAACTAACCTCTTTTGTTCATGATTTGTCTACTAGACAATTGCAGGAGTTTAAGGCATGTAGAGTTTGTTCGCCTCAAATGATTTTGGCCTTCATCTAATTCATATATTCATTATGTGATCTTGTGCTAATCCGAGTATCGAACCTTTGTTTTAGCTTGCCCCCATGGGTGTCATGTGGACATCCAACTACGAGCAAGACACTCTTTTCAGTCAAAACTCATGCCCATCTCTTTATTTGGCAACGGAGTTGCGATCAGTAAGCTTCTGCATTGATCACGATTCCCACCTTCGTTTTAGCTTGTCCCCACGGGTGTTATGCGGACATCCAACTACGAGTGAGATCCGATCTCAACATTATATATTATTTTTCTTTCTCTCTCTCTCTCTCTTTTTTAAAAAAATTGAAATGAAAATCTGAAAAATAACAAGGCTGAAGATGACACCCTCCAAATTTAACACTTAGCAATATCCTCATTGCTGAAGACGAAATAATTCATGCGATGGACTCAAAAAAATTTGTAAAAATAGTTTTGAAGGAAAGCTGGTAGACAACTAAATTTTAGAAATATTTTGTGAATTGATTGTCCTGAAATTAATCTGACGCTAGTTCATGCGGTAAGAAAAGAATCATATTTTTCATAATTGAAGTCATAATGGGCAAGGGGTGAATGCGACGAACAAATAAAGCAATAAAAAATTAAGGATTGAGCCAAACGAGAGAGAATGCGATAGGAGAATTCGACAATATTAAATTAAAAGTGAGAAGTATAAAAATTGAACTACAACCCCCAAATTTAATCTTTCACCTGCATCATTCTGATCGCATCCTTTTCTGTGATGGTTTGATTCTTAAAAGTATGAAAGAAAGAGTTGACAATCATAAAGAGTAGTAACCATGTAAAGAGTAGAATAGATTCTTGAAAGAAAAATAAAAAGGATATACTTCGTCCATGATGAATGTATGTCACTTATCATCGCAAGGACTGAGTGTTTCTTCTTTATTTTGGCTTACCCAAGTCAATGGAGGTTTTTTCGCATTGGAAATCTCCTCCATGATACATCTTTACTCTTTGACCATTCACTTTAAATGTGTTGGTGATAACGGGCAGAAATGCACATTATTACAATGCAAAGTTATAAAATAATGAAGGATTGCGATGGTAAAAATATATGAAATTGCGTTCAAAAGCGTTAAGTTTATAACATTGCGATCGCATGCATCCATTGCATTAAAAACAGTTAACTTATGTATTTTGTGTAGAAAATGCGTTGACGCAAGGCAGAATTGCGATCCAAAGAAATTAACGTCCGAATGCATTAAGAGATTGCGACTGCAAGGCTATGTACCGTTTGCGCTTGCAAAAATTTGCTCAAGAAGGTGGCCGCATAAAGCTGGCGCATCAAGATGAAAGCATAATAAATCACGATGGGACAAAAACTGATGACGGTCGACTTCGAATTAAGTTGACAAGCCGTTAACGACACTATAACAAGTACACTCAACTTTTTGGTGACAATTATTCGACGCATCAGACAGAGAATTAATGTCATCCCATCAGTGCAATCATAAGAGAGAAAAAGCTTTTCACCCTGAAGCTCTATAAATACCGAAGGCCACCTTCATTGAAGGAGTTCGCCCAGTTCGCTCAGTTTAGAGAGTTCACCATATAGACGATAGTTAGCCAAATTTAATTTGAAATTAATGTCAAGAATCGGAGGGAAGTTATGGAAATTGGACTTTTAACGTCACACAAATTTAATTTGAAATTAATGTCAAGAATTAATTTCATATTGGAAGGGGGCTATGTCATACAAATTTAATTTGAAATTAATGTCAAGAATTAATTTCATTGTGGAAAGGGGTGAGTTAAATTCTTTGTGAATTGAAAATTTGACGGGAGAAAAGGATTAAAATTTGGAAGCAGGGTCTGATTGAAGGAAGAATTTTGAGATTGGAATATTGAGGGTGGTTGTTGCTCAGGCTTCGTTGGGAAATTGAATTCAAAGATTTATTATTGAAGACTGCCGCTTGGATCGATATCCGAATCTAGTATCGAGGTAAGTAATCTTACTACTGGAACTGCCCACGGGCCAGGCACTGGATGTACGCTAGCATGATGGATGAATGTTATGGTAGAGTGACAGCATGATGAACTAGTAGTTTAGTATAACTGATGTATGTTATTTCTTGAGGATCTTAAAGATGTATTTGTGCACATAGATACTAGAATGCCAGCATGAGATGATATCTGATTTCATAAAGTTGTATGTGATCTGTGGATATTGAGGCATGTGTGTATGTTATAGAGCCATGATGTTGAGGCATATATGTATGTCATAGAGCCATATTGTGATAATTATGGTGTCGAGCCTATGATAGTGATTTTACTGTTTAGTTAGAATGTCTACTAGGTTTGTGTTTCCTTTAAGCTTCACCAGTTTGTGTTTCCTTCGGGATTCACCAATTTGTGTTTCCTTCGAGATTCACCAGTTTGTGTTTCCTTCGGGATTCACCAGTTTGTGTGCCCTTCAGGATTCACCAGCTTGTATTTCTTTCGGGATTCACCAGATATTGTGTTTTCTTCTGGATTCACTAGTTTGTGTTTCCTTCGAGATTCACCAGTTTGTGTTTCCTTTGGGATTCACAAGTTTGTGTTTCCTTCTAGATTTTTTTTATGCTTCCGCTCATGAGATTTAGATTTCTTTTCATGTTTTTCTTAACTTTCAGTTTTGATGTTTAAAACTTACTATTAAGAATCATTTTCAGACTTATTTATTATCATTTATGATTTATGGGTACCCTATTGTTGTTTTTAATATTTGAATTTAATGAAAGTCTTTTGAACTTACCTTATTTATTTAGCATTTATTTCACCATAAAAGAGTATCGTTTTAAGTTCCATGCATGCATGTATTTAGTAACGGCCTAACTGTCCTAGGGGGTCGGGTCGTTATAGTTGGTATCAGAGCCCATGTTTTTGGTTCTGAAGACTGACTTATTATGTAAGTCCAAATTGTCCTTATAGCCCATGAATGGATTCCTCGTCATCACCAGGTATGTCTTATCAATTAAATGTTTTATGATTGTTGTGCGTTAAAATATATGTTTAGCTTAAATGCACTAGTTATATTCTAATGCTCGATCAGTGACTCGTTAGAATTTATTATAAGCGGATTATTCAGGTACGACGCTACAAAAGGAGAAAAAAAATATAAAATTATGAGGTCACTTGGCCCTAGTTTATCTCATGAAAATTGTGTTAGAAACAAAAAAATATATACCTCAGTTCAGAGATTTTAAAGGTTGATGAAACTATGTAGAGTTATGACAATTTAGGAATAAAGATTTTTAAATGTTTAAGCCAAGGAATGAAATTGTCTAGATAAGAATTCATTAAGGACTAGTGTTATTTTTTTTTTTTTTTTTTTTGTTGAGTATTGTAATTTGTGTTAGTATAAATAAATTCCTTCACAGGCCACGTACTTGAGTATAAGGTTAAAAGTTGTTTTATGGATAAGAAGGAGAAAAAGAAGAGGTTGAGTTATTAAAGGTTCTGAGATATTAAAACCAAAAATTTTTAGAGGAATTTTGGAAATGATTAATAAGTCATAATCACTTTGGTAATACTACGACTTGATGTACTAGGTAAAGTATGTGTAGTGATATGAAAGATTCTTTTGGAATATCAAAAAAGTTGGTGTCATTAAAGGAAGCCAAAATAGTTGGACATGAGTTTAGACTTAAAGGAGATAAAGCAAAGTATTATTTGTTTGGGTTGAAAGATTATTTTAGAGTGCCTAGATTAATTAAATCCATAGCCTTATTGTGATGAGGAGATCAAAGTTGGACAAATATGAATAAATGAAAGTCTTCTGGGGTTTAAAAGAATGAAAATTGGAAAAGGAGAATTCTACGAGATGAAAATTCTTAGTGAGAGAGATAATACTTATGGAGGAGTTAAGTAAAAATATTTTAGTAAAGAAATTATGTTCCACTTGGAAAATGGAAAAAAAAAGTATCCAAGAAAGTTTACTCGTTTGAAAATAGAAAGGAATTTAATGTGTTTAAAACTCCCAGTTAAGTATGGTTTGGAGGTATGATATGAGGGGTTACAAGGAATTTTTTTTTGGTGTAAAAGAAAAATATCTCATTATCATGTGGAACTTTAGGAGAATATGAGATGGATGGAAAGATAGTTTACACAGGTGATCGGTATGGAACTTTGTTTTAACACAAGACTCTGTTACCAAAATAAAAGGTTGAGAAGGGATAAGCTAAAATGGAGTTACCAATAACAGTAGATGTTCAAGAACTATTGACATGGTATGTTAAGGCTTCATTAGTTAAAAGGCAAATCATTGAGGGCATTAGTAAGATTTAAAGGATTTTGACGTAGTGTTCAAGTTCAAAACATGAACTAGAAACACCATCAATTTGATTGAAAAAGGAACTTAATCCAGCTCGAGGTAGACAAAAGTGGTATATGCACAAAAGTATGTAAGTTGGATCTTCCAATATCACCATTGACATAAGGGATAGATTGGTAATAAAGTTGAGTTGATAACAAGAAATTGCTATAGGTGGGTTTGGAGTAGTACAGGATAGTACGTTTTCCCTTGCATGGGCAATGAATTAACTATCTCTAGGGCATACGAGTAATTCAAGCTATGACTTATGAATCAAGAAAGTTTTATCGTAAAAACTAACTGCATAGATCAATTATGGTTATTACAAGGTTATGGAAATATGTTATTAATTGACTGATGCTTTAGCATCTAGGGACTTCAAAACCTCATCTTCAGATGGAATTATAGACTCATTTGTAGCAGGGTCTAAGTAATAATATGTGATTGTTTTAAGGCTAAAGAAAAATATGAGGGTTGGCTTAAGCAGTTTTATAGCCCATGACAATATAGAGCCTCATGATGAGTTATTCGTAGACATGTAGACCCTAAGAAAGACATCACAGTCGGTGCTTCTAGAGTAGAAGCAGTATTCAGTTGACCAGATTTGTTCTTGTATGTATCTTCAGATGACGCATTATATAGCATGACCAGTTTTTCCACTACAGATATGAAGTTTTTCCTATGACAGAATGATAAACTCAAATATATGTTTTTAGTGGATAAGACTTTCTTAAGCTCATGACAGTTTTCATAGTTCTCATCTTGAGCCTGTTAAAGTATTATTGGTTTTCAGCATCTGAAGTTTCATAGTTATATATGGAAGGGGTTATCACACCTTTTTTGATACTAGTTTCAACTATGTCAAACAGTGACTCTAGTTTTACATTTAGTTTTTGGAAGAGTCTTCAGTTAGCATTGGGTACTCGATTGGATTTTAATACAACTTTTCACCCACAGACTGATGGTCAGAAGGAACGTTTGAACCAGAAATTGGAGAATATATTGTGCACTTGTGCGTTAGAGTGTTCAGGGAGTTGAGTCTCTCACTTGCATTTGATAGAATTAGCATAATAATAGTTATCCGGCTACCATTGGCATGTTGCCGTTTGAAGCCCTCTATTGGCTGCAGGTCTCCTGTGTGTTGGGATGAGGTAGGAGAGAAGAAATTTTTAGGACTTGAGCTAGTGCAAACAATTAATGGAGCCATACAGAAGATCAAGGCTCGTATGCAAACAGCTTAGAGCAGACAAAAAAGCTACGTCGACGTGAGACGTAAGGACCTAAAATTTAAGACTAGATGATAAAGTGTTCTTAAAGGTGACACCTATAAAGGGTGTTTTGAGGTTTGGAAGGAAAGGGAAGCTGAGCCCGAGGTTCATTGGACCTTTTGAGGTCTTGGAGTGAATTGGCCTCGTAGTTTACCGATTAGCAGTGCCTCCATCACTTTCTTTAGTTCATAATGTCTTCCATGTTTCGATGCTGAGAAATTATGTAACAGACCCGTCTATGTAGTTGACTTTGAGCCCTTGCAGTTGAATGACAACTTGAGCTATGAGGAGAAACCTGTAGAGAGGTAAAGACATTGTGCCGCAGGGAGATTGCATTTGTGAAAGTCCTGTGGCAGAATCACAAATTCAAGGAGGCTACTTAGGAATGAGAGGATGAGATGAAAGTCCAGTACCTGGAGCTTTTTCAGAAATGAACTTTCGAGGACGAAAGTTCTGTAAGGAGGGAAGTATGTTACACCCCGAATTTTTTTTGTTTATGTAATTTCAGTAATTTTTATTAATTGAGGGCATTTATAGAATTTTTGGACTTAAGTGTAATTGCGGGAATTTAATTATTGACGTTGAAATTATTTAATTTGGAAATTAATAAATTGACATTGAAATTATTTAATTTAGAAATTAATGAATTGATGTTGAAAATATTTAATTTGAAAATTAATGGATTAACATTGAAATGATTCAATTTGAAAATTAATGGATTAACATTGAAATTATTCAATTTGAAAATTAATGGTCGGAATTAATTTCATTTTTGAAGGAAGGGGTATTTCAATTTAAATGTTTAATCGGAGGGAAGTTATGAAAATTGGACTTTTAATGTCACACAAATTTAATTTGAAATTAATGTCAAGAATTAATTTCATTTTGGAAGGGGGTTATGTCATACAAATTTAACTTGAAATTAATGTCAAGAATTAATTTCATTGTGGAAAGGGGTGAGTTAAATTCTTTGTGAATTGAAAATTTGATGGGAGAAAAGGATTAAAATTTGGAAGCAGGGTCTGATTGAAGGAAGAATTTGTTTCCTTCGAGATTCACCAGATTGTGTTTCCTTCGAGATTCACCAGAGGTAGTTGGCATATTTAGTTACAGTGTTAGAACTCAGTTTTTCATGTACATGTATGTGTCCCTTGAGGACTATGACAGTTTATATGTTCCACTAGAGGTAGGCATCTAGAGGACATAGTTGCCTAACCTGACCCTAGTAGTGGGGTTACTTAATGAGTATTTTATACTCATTCTTTCTCATGTTTTTGTTTCAGGTAAAGGTAGAGATGCACCAGCGATGGATAAGTGGAATTCGTGATCGAGCCACTGGGACTAGTTTTATGCTTCTGCTCATGAGATTTAGATTTCTTTTCATGTTTTTCTTAACTTTCAGTTTGATGTTTGAAACTTACTATTAAGAATCGTTTTCAGACTTATTTATTATCATTTATGATTTATGGATACCCTATTGTTGCTTTTAATATTTGAATGTAATGAAAGTCTTTTGAACTTACCTTATTTATTTAGCATTTATTTCACAATAAAAGAGTGTCGTTTTAAGTTCCATGCATGCATGTATTTAGTAACGGCCTAACTTAAGTCCTAGGGGGCGGGTCGTTACAAATAATATCTTTTGAGCAGAGTAAAGAAGAACAGTGTAAAAGCCTTGGGCAGCAAGAAATTGCTACCAGGCTCTTTATCCTTATTTTGCATTGTCATTCTGTACTTCGATTTTATATATATAGAATAGAACTTGCTTTTCTACATCTGTTCACTCTCTTTAAAATACACATGAGTAGCTAAAACTATTTAATGGGTTGAGAAGTACTTAGCTAACATGACCTAGGGTCTTCATTGCATGCGGATCATCTTGTCTTATGTTGTGCCCATCATCCTTTAGAGCTACTCAAGAGAGAGTCTAAAGAAAGAACCTCAGACTTGCGAGAGCTAGGTTAGAATCTAGACTCGACAGAGCAAGATTAGATCTACACAAGCAAGAGATAAAGACTTAGAGATAAGCTCTGTTTGCCAACATACATCGCATGCACCCTAGAGATAGGTTATTGCAGTACGCGGTCGCCTTGTGTATGTGTGTGTGATTCGTCATCGCATAGACAAGAATAGAGGCTTAGATATAAGTCCTATAGACATCATCGCATACATCACATGTGTTCTAAAACTAGAAGCCATAGCATTTTCATTGAGAGATGACTTGTTGTTGTATGTATGTAGCATGATCGCATAACATGAATGCAATCCTAGGAAGTGTTAGCTAAACCCCTTCTCAACCAGTTCCCCCCACGTACTCATTGCATCTTTCGTATTATTAACTCTTTTCTCAACTCCACCGTATACACTTTATACTATAAACAACAAACCAACCAACCCCTTGATTTATTTGTTACCGCAAAGTGATCTAAAATTACCATTGCATACTGTTTTCCTTAGTTTCTGTATTCAACCCTGGGCTTACCAGGAAATTCAGTAGAATTTATACTTGGATCTTGTTGAGGAAACTTACATGTACAATGCATTTTCCACCATGGAATTCTTACCATTATTTCATCGCATAACACCACACATCAGGTGGAACCATCTTCATTGGTCAATTCCACCGCTCCATGCGGGAATACTTCCTTAATTATGAAAAGCCTGGACCAACGCGATTTCAATTTTCTAGGAAAGAGACGCAGCCTAGAGTTGAACAGTAATACTCTTTGTCCTGCCTTGAGATTTTTCTCACACAGACGCTTATCATGCCATCACTTAGTGCGTTCTTTGTAAATTTTGGAATTCTCATACGCCTGTAATCTCCACTCATCCAGCTCTAGTAGCTGAAGTTTTCTCTCATCTTCTGCAGCCTTAAGATCAAAGTTAAGTTTTTTAACTACCCATATCACCTTATATTCCAATTCCCACGGTAGATGACAAGCCTTTCCAAATACCAACGCATATAGTGACATGCCTATGGGTGTCTTATAAGCAGTCCAATATGCCCAAAAGGCATCATCAAGTTTCATGTCCTAATCTTTCCGCGATGGATTCACCACCTTTTCTAAAATTGACTTGATTTCTCTATTAGAAACCTCTGCTTGTCCATTTTTTTGGGAGTGATATACGGTGGCGATCTTATGGTTGACATTATATTTGATCAAAAATTTTCTAACAATGCGATTCACAAAGTGACGTTCGTTACTTATTATGGCACGTGGAATGCCAAAACGAGTGAAGATGTTTTTCTCAATAACTTAGAGAGAGTTACCGCATTGTTTGCAACGCATGAAACAACTTCAATCCAATTTGAAACATAGTCAACAACCAATAGAATATATTTATGACCATTTGATGATGGAAATGGTCCCATGAAATCTATACCCCAGGCATCGAATAGCTCCACCTCCAATATGATGTTCATTGGCATTGCATTTTTTTCTGAAATTCTTCTAGTGCGTTGGCACTTATCGCATTTCATGGAGTATTCTCGTGCATCCTTAAATAGAGTGGGCTAGTAATACCCACATTGCCGTATTTAGCTTGCGGTAGTCCATGCAAATACGCCATCAGGTGATGGTCGTTTGTGGTATCAGCTCATTATTTGCGTTGGGGACTACCGTCATCCCACCTTTTTTTGGCACGCACTGCACGGGGTTGACCCACATGCTGTCTGCTATCGGATAGATGACGCCTGCATCTAACCACTTGATTATCTTCTTCTTAACAAATCTTTCATCACAGGGTTGAGTCTGTACTGATTTCGATCGATCCCTTGTGGTTTTCTTTGAGACGAATTCAATGCATACAGTATGCGAGGCTAATTCCTCGAATGTCTATGAGTGTCCATCTAATCGCTCGCACATATTTTCTCATAATGCTCAGCAACACATTCTCCTGTTCTTCATTAAGTTCAGAGGAAATAATTACTGGCAACTTTTTATTCTGCCTCAAAAATGCATACTTTAGGTTGTTAGGCAGGGTCTTCAGCTCTATTATTGGTGGTTCTTTAAAGGACGGTTGCGTTGTTCTTCTTTCTTCATTTACTGTTGGCTCTTCTTCGTCAGGAAACTTCATGGCACGGATGATGTCGAACTTGAGCTTCTTTCCATTCACGCTCAAGGTGATCTCTCCTTTGTACACATCAATTTGAGCACGACCTGTTGATAAAAAAGGTTGCCCCAGGATATTGGGCACATCCTTGTCGGCTTCGTAATCTAAGATGATGAAGTTACCTGCTAATATAAATTTGTCGATCGTAACCAGCACGTCCTTCACCTTCCTTTCTTGATGCACCAGAGATCTATCTGCTAGTTGGAGAGTCACGATCGTGGGTGCAAGTTGCCCTACATTCAACTACTTAAAGATTGACAGAGCCGTCAAGTTGATGCGGGCTCCAAGGTCACACAATGTTTGCCCGATGTACAGTCGTCCAATGGAGCAAGGTATAGTAAAACTTCTAGGATCACTCAGCTTCAGTGGGATTATAGATTTCGAGCTCTGCATCAAAGCCACCGTGGCAAACTTACCAGTGCTTTTCTTCTTGCTTACCATGTCGTTTAGAATCTTTGCATATGCGGGCATCTCCTCAATCGCTTCAGTGAACGGAATATTAATATGCAATTGTTTTAACATAGTCATGAAGCGTTGGTACTATACCTCGTCATTCTTCTTCTTTCTGAGTCTCTACGGGAAAGGTGGAAACTATACTCTCACGGTCCCCTACTCTTTTGGCTCTGAGGTGGACGCAATTTCTGGCTCTATCACTTCTTTTTCTTTTTTTTTCTTCTCGAGTCACCGTAATCTTGGGTTTCAGCATAATTGGAGTCGTTCGGCTAGGCTCCTTCCTCTCCCCCACCACAGTCTTTCCACTACACAATGTCACAACTTGATATTGTTCTTTACCTGATCCCCCTGGGTTGCGTGGGAGTTCTCTTGAACTCGGCAGGGCCCCTTATGGTCTATTCTTGAGTTCGTTCGCAATCTGGCCCATTTGGAATTCCAAGTTGCAGATGGACGTCACCTGGTTTTAAGCACAGTTTCGTTCTTCTCGATATATTTCTTCAACAAACTTTCCAAGGAGGAAGATTGCGGCGATTGCAAAATGCTGGCTTAACTACTCGTCTGACCGTTGTTTCGTGGAAAAAATCCGGGTGGCCCTTCTTTATGCGCCACTTATTGAAAATTTTGTTGCTGATTTTTCCACACAAAGTTGGGGTGGTTTCTCCACCCAAAGTTGTAGGTGTTAAAGAATAGATTATTTTTCACAAAATAAGATGACTGTGGGTTCTGCGGGCATTCTTCTATTGTGTGTCCTTCACTGCAAGTAGCACACCTTGCGACAGTCTGATTAACTGCGTTTACTTGCCCATTATGCGGTGTTGGGCTGTTGATTGCGATTCCCTGAATTAGGTTCATCATCATAGTCATCTGACTCTGAAGTGATACGATAGCACCATTGTTTGCGTTATTATCCTTTATTCTCAGTCTCTGATCGCTCTCTCTCCAGTCCTCGTAATTTTTAGAGATGCGATTCAGGATGTTCTTAGCCTCATCATATGTTTTGTCTAGCAGACCACCAGCGGCTGCCGCATTGGCAGTGGTCTGTAAAGGGGGATTTAATCCGTGATAAAAGATCTCCATTCGCAAGCAGTCTGGTAATCTGTTGTGTGGGTAGTCCATTACCAACCTCTTAAACCTCGCCCAGGTATCGCTGAGCGATTCTTCATGTCCTATTCAAAATTGGTTATTAATATCCTTCTCCTGGTGTTCTCAGTGAGTGGGAAATATTTCTTCATAAACTTCTCTACGACTTGTTCCCAGGAAGTGATCTCCCTCGATTCGAGAGAGTACGCCCATTTTCGTGCTTGATCACACAAATAAAAGGGGAACAAAGTTCGTTGAACTTCTTCGGTAGAGATATTCAGGAACACAAAAGTGTTGTAGATTTCTATGAAGCTCCGGAGGTGGGCGTGCGGGTCCTCGCCACGCCTTCCTCCAAACTTTGCAGCAGTCTAGATCATCTGCAGCATCACCGATTTCATTTCAAATCTAGATCCATCAAGGGTAGTCCTCATGATTCCTGGAGAGAAATCGTAGAGGTTTGGCTATGCATATTCTTGAATGCGCCGATTGCGATCGTTTTCCAGTAGGATTGGATTCGCCATGACATTGTTTTCGTTTGGTGCTCCATTTTCAAACTGCTTCGCCATATCGTCTTTATCTGGTTGTTGTTGTCGGTGACTATCTCTCAATCTTCGTCAGAACGTCCTCTCAATCTTTGGGTTGTAATTCGCCAGAGATTGAGAGCTGCAAAGAAATCACAAAAATTACCATTAGCACACTGATTTTCCTAAGTTCCCGGCAACGACGCCAAAAACTTGATGCGTCGTTTTATGTGATGAAATAATGGAATGAAATGCGGTGATATAAATTCGTTGAGCAACAAGTTTTCTCAGTAGAATCCAAGTGTAAACCCTATTGAGTTTCCTGGCAAGTCCAAGGTCGAACTCAGGGACTAAGGAAAATGGTATGCGGTGATAATTTTTAATAGACTTTGCGGTAACCAATAAATCAAATAGTTGTTTTTGGTTATTGTTTGCAGTATAAAATAAATGTATGCAGCGGAGTTGAGAAAAGATTGATTCTACGGTAGATATACTAAGTATGCGAAGGAACAGGTTGAGAAGGTCTTTAGCTAGTGTTACCCGAGAATGCGTCAGACTATACGATCATGCTATACTCATGCGACAGAAAATCATTTTCCAATGAAAATGCGATGCTCCTAGTTCTAGGATGCATGTGATGAATGTGATAATGTCCATAGAGCTTATTTCTAAGTCTCTACTTTTTTTCCTATGCGATGATGCAAGATGCACACAAAGACAAGGTGACCGCACACAATCATAGCCTATCTCTAGGATGCATATGATGTGTTAATAGCAAACAGTGCTTATTCCTAAGCTTCTATCTCTTGATTATGCATTCTAATCTGACTCTCCCGAGCCTAGATTCTAACCTGACTTTTTCAAACATAGATTCTGTCCTTAGACTACCCTTTCGAGTATCTCTAATGGACGAATGATGCATACATAATACAAGATAATCGCATAGAATGAAGATCCCTAGTTATGCTAGCTAAGTGCTTCTCAAACCATTTGACAAATTTAGCTACTCATGCATAATAAACAAAGAGTGAATAGATATAAAGAAGTAAATTCCATTTCTATAGATAATTTTAAGTACAAAATGACAATGGAAGATAAGGATAGAGAGCCTGGTAGCAATCCCTTGCTTCCCAAGGCTTTTATACTGTCAACTCTATTCTATTCAAAAGATATTCCAGTTTCCACAAAAGCGTCTCTCTGATCTCGATGCTTCCGACACTCTTCCAAGTTCACCGAAACGATCTCTCGGCACAATCTCGCTTCTCTCGCTTCCGCCTTAAATAAAAGAAAATATAAGAACGAGGCTACTTCTAACTATGGTGAAAATTGTCTAACCGTCGAACTCGACGAACGAACCCATTCTTTGAAGGTTGCCTTCGGTATTTATAGAGCTTTGGGGTGAAAGGCTTCTTCTCTCTTATGATTGCACTAATGGGATGAAATTAATTCTCTGTCTGATGCGTCGAATATTTGTCATCGAAAAGTTGAATGTACTTGCTATAATAGTTCGTTAGCGGCTTGTCAACTTAATTCGGACTCGACCGTCATCAGCTTTCTGTCCCATCGTGATTTATTATGCTTTCCACCCAGATGCGCCCACTAAGTTGTGCCAGCTTTATGCGGCAATCCTTCTTGAGCAGATATTTGCGTGCACAAATCACCACAAAGCCTTGCGGTAACGTTGCGCTCAGCCGTTGTCTTGTGATTGCATTTTCCGCATTGCATCAATGCATATTCTACATAAAAATACAAAAGTTAACTGTTTTCATGCGATGAACGCTTACAACCGAAATGTCATGAACTTAATGCTTTTGTGACATAATCCTATATATTTTATCAATGCAAACCTACATTGTTTAATAACTCAATACTGTAATAACGTGCATTTCTGCCTGTTATCATTAGTCTAGGCTTCGCATCTTTTTTGGTCATCAAATATCTTATCGTCGAGTGGTCTATGTGGATTATCAATTTTGACCCCAACAAGTAATGTCTGAATTTTTCAATCGCAAAAATTACTGCTAAAAGTTCCTTCTCGGTGGTGGTGTAATTCGTCTGTATAGAGTTTAATGTTCTGCTAGCATATGCGATGGGGTGTAACATTGTCTTTACTTTTTGTGCCAAGACTGCCCCCATCACATATCCACTAGCATCGCACATCAACTCGAATGGCTTTGACCAATCGAGTGCGATCAGAATTGGCGCTGTAGTCAAAGCGTCCTTTAGTGTTTTGAATGCGGTGAGGCAGTGTGAATCAAAATCAAAAGGTCTATCAGCTTCCAACAATGCATTCAACGGTCAAGCAATTTTGGAGAAGTCCTTCATAAATCTTCTATAAAACCCCGCGTGTCCTAAGAAACTCCTCCAAGCTTTCACATTTGCTGGAGGTGTAAGTTTTTCTATAGCTTCAATTTTTACTTTATCCACCTCTAGCCCATCCATTAATTCCTTTTTTGACCATAAAATGACACTTTTCCCAGTTTAACACTAGATTGGTTTCTTTACATCTTTTTCAATATTCTCCAGGTTTTGCAGACAGATTTCATATGTTTTCCCATAGACTGAGAAATCATCCATAAAAATTTCAGCTGAGTCTTCAAGGTACTCGGAGAAGATTGCCATCACACACCTTTGAAACATACTAGGCATATTGCATAGTCCAAAAGGCATGCGACGAAAGGCGAATATTCCATATGGACATGTGAACATGGTTTAACCATTTGATGATTTCTTTTTTAACAACCTCTTTCATCGCAGGGTTCAGTTTGTGTTGAGGTTCTATCGAGCCTTTCTGGTTTTCTTCAAGCCGAATTCGATGCATGCAATCTTTGTGGGTGTTAACTGTCCTACATTCAATCTTTTGAAGATTGAAAGGGCCATTAAGTTATGTTTGCCCCAAGATCGCATAATGCTTGACCAATATAGATTCCTCCTATTAAGCAGGGTATTGTGAAACTGCCTGGGTCACGCATCTTTTGTGGGATTATAGTATTTGATTCTTGTGTCAATGCCACCGTGGTGAATCTTCCCGTGCTTCTCCTCTTCGAGACATTGTCCTTAAAAAATTTGGCATACACTAGCATCTGCTCTATCGCTTTTATGAATAGAATATTGATGTGCAATTGTTTCAATATTTCCAGGAAGCGATGATACTGACCTTCATCATTTTGTTTCTTTTTCAGTTTTTGAGGAAATGAAGGTAGTTGTACTTTCAATGTTTCATAGTCTAGAGTCTTAGAGGTGATCGCATCTTCTTGTTCCATAGTCTCGGACTCATTTGACTCAGTTTGCGATAAATGTTTCTTTGATTCAATCGCAGGTTGCTCCTTTGACTCAGTCTTGCTAGGCTCCTTCCTGACTTCTATCGCCGTCTTTCCACTTCTTAAGGTGACTGCTTGGCATTGTTCTTTCCCTATATTCCCTAGATTTCATGGAAACTCAGTTGAGCTAGGCAATCTCCCTTGGGGTCTGTTCTTTAACTCTCCCACAATTTGTCCTATTTGAATTTCCAAATTGCGGATGGATGTAGCTTGGTTTTGATGGACTGTTTCATTCTTTTTGATATATTGCTTCAACAACTTTTCCAAGGATGATGAGGATGGTGTTTGAGAGCTGCTAGCTTGATGTTGTTGTTGTCCATTAGTTCTACGGAAAAATCCTAGCAGTCCTTCCCTCTGAGCCACAGACTGACTGGCTTTCTATTAGTTGTTCTTCTAAGAAAAAATAGGGTGATTTTGCCACCCCAGGTTGTAAGTGTTTGAAAAAGCTATGTTTTTTATAAAGTAGATTGATTGAGGATTTTGTGGACATTCCTAAAAAGAATGCGATTCTTCACATAGATCATAGCTAGTGCTTGTTTTCTCTATCACATTGACTTGCCCATTTCGAGTTCCTGAATTTTTTATTGCGATGCCTTGCAACAATTTATCATCGTATTCATCTGATTTTGTAATGATGCAATGGCACCATTACTCGCATTACCTTCTCTAGACTTAGTTCTTTGATTGCTTTCTTGCCAATCTTCATGGTTTTTCGAGATGCGATCAAGAATATTCTTTGCTTCGTCATATGTTTTGTCCAACAGACCTTCTACTGCTGCCGCATTGGTAGCTGTCTGCGATGAAGAATTGAGTCCATGATAGAAAATCTTCATTTTGAGGCAATCCAGTAATCCATTGTGTGGGCAGTCTCGTACTAGTCTCTTGAATCGCGCCCATGTGTCACTGAGTGATTCATCTTCTTCTTGTTCAAAATTGGTGATCAATTTTCTCCTTCTGGCATTCTCTATGGGAGGGAAATACTTCTTCATAAACTTCTCCACAACTTGCTCCCATGAAGTTATCTCTCTTAGTTCGAGAGAGTAAGCCCATTTTCTTGCTTTATCGCATAGTGAAAATGGAAATAACATGAGTCGAACCTCTTTTGGGGAAATATTAGGGAACACAAAAGTATTATAAATTTCATTGAAGCTTCGTAAATGGGCCTGCACATCTTCACCATGCCGTCCTCCGAACTGTCTTGCTGTTTGTATCATTTGTAACATTACTGGCTTCATCTCGAACCTTGATCCATCCAATGTTGGTCTCATGATTCCTAGGGAGAAATTATATAAATTTTGTGACGCATAGTCCCAGATGGGTCAATTGCGATCATTTTCCAGTAGGATAGGATTTTTCATTATGTTGTTTTCATTTGCTACTCATTCCTCGGGTTGTTTAGCCATTCTGTGAACTCTTCCTTGTCGTTTACGTCTGTTTCTCTTTCTTTTGTGAAAGGTTTTTTTCGATCTATGGGTCGTATTTGAGCTCAATAGTATGTCCTTCGCTCATGCGATGCTTGCCTCTTCCTTCACAGGTGAAATGGCAATACAATAAAGGTCGAAAGCTGAAAAGATCAAAGAGGTTTAATGATACCACAATCTACACCGTAATCCCCGAAAACGGCGCCAAAAAATTGATGCGTTGGTTTATCATGAGATAATGTGTGGATGTGATGATCATACAAGTTTTCCTAACAAAGCCCAAGTATAAGCTTTCTTAGGGTCCTGGTAAGTCCAAGATCGAACACAGGGATTACTAAATAGATATGCAATGGACTCTCTGATTCTATTGCGGTTGTGATAAAGAAGTAGATGGTGATTTAATTTAGATTTTCTAATATGATGGAATTAAACGAGAGTGATGAAAGGGTGGTATTATAACAAGTATGCGATGAAGTGGTTGAGAAGAGATTTAGCTAACATTTCTTAAGATTTTGTACAAGTCACGCGATCAGGCTATACACAAACATTAAGCACTACATTTCTCAATGCATAATGACACAATTCCTATTTCTAGGATGCATGCGATGTGTCTGGGATGTAGCCGAGAACTTATTTTTAAGTCTATACTCTTGCTTATGCGATCTAATCCGACTCTCTCAAGCCTAGATTCTTTCGTTAAACTACTCTCTCAAGTACTCCAAATAATGAATGACACATACATAAGACAAGATGATCGCATGAAGTGCATAGCTTAAGTCATGCTAGCTAAATACTTCTCAACCCATTCACAAATTTAGTTACTCATGCATGGTATGGAAAGATTGAGCATAAATTGAAATGAAGTTTCTTTTTTACAAAAAAAAATGTTGAGTACAAAACAATAAATGGAGTGAGAAATATCAAGCAAGGTAAGCAATGTCTTGCTGCCCGTGGCCTTTTACACTACTCTTATCACTGCAACTCTTTTCCGATTTGTAGAATCTTGCTCTCGTAAGGGTTGGATTTCTCTCCTTCGTTCTGTTTTCTGACAGTCTCTCAACCTCTCTAAAAATTAATTTCTTTTCAAGGATTCCCTTTCCTCGACTTCGCCTCGCCTCCTTGCTCTCTCTTCTGGTTTGGTAACATTGGGCATTTCTAGATTTCAAGATGAAACAGCTCTTCTCACTAATGATTGCAAAGATGGGCAGCATTAATTTCCATACTCTGTTGCGCCGTCTGAAAGTCACCGGCAGTTCAATGTATTTACAAGGTATGGTCTTTAACGATCGTCAACTCTATTTCAGAATTGACCATTATTAGCTTTACGTCCCATCATGTTTTATCATGTTGTCGCCTTTATGTAAGGTCTTTATGCGATCGCTTTTGAGGTACTTCTTGCGATCGCAAACTCGAGTGTGCCATCACATTGTATCCTTGGATCACAATTTCATATGCGCCATCACATTATACCTGCACAGAAATAGGAAAATTAGCTGCTTTTATGCGATGAGCATTAGCGATCGCAATTTCTTTTAGTTTTGCGACAGGAACAAGTGTTGCAATGGAATTTCTTGGAGATCCCCTAAGAAATTGCAAGTGTTTCCATTGCTTTACATTTCTCCCTAAAAGTTCACACTGTGAGATCTATGTTCGGCCTCGAGGCACCTTTAGTGTCCCCTTACCGATGGCATTTGAATAAATCAATATTAAAGTGAATGGAAAGAGTGTTTATTGTAAGTGGGAGCGGGACGTGTGACAACATATCCCTTGGTCTCTCTCATATTTTGAAGTAAAGTTTTGTGCATGGCTTCATGGCACCTTGAGTGTTCCTCTATAGGATCACATTTTAGCATGACCTTTTATTCAAACTCCAACAATGGATAGGGTTACTTTAGTTTCATGTCCAAATCGGTTTTTTTTCCTACGGTTGGATCATTGGGGTGGAACTCTAGGACTTAAAATGGGGGGGGGGGGTTACACTTAAGAATTGTTAAGCGAGGAAAACAAATTCTGGACCGAACAATGGTGACTAATAATGACAGTATCAAGGAGTTATTCTGTCTATTAGTTGAGAATATCTCATTTCAGTGAAGGGGCACTTGATCACCCTATGACTTTTGTCCTGCACTCAATGAAAAATCATTGCAAAATAGATGTCACTTAAAGTATATTAGACTATTTTGTTAAAAATTTATTGGTTGTCTTGATGGTTTAATGAAATTAGACTAATTATAAATAATCTGTACGCTTTTAGCAAACTTATATGAATATAACTTCTGCAACCCTAAATTTACTCACAGCTGACAAACTAATGGGTGAAAATTACACTTCTTACAAAAATAAGATCAACACAATCTGTATCATCGATGATCTTCGTTTTGTCCTTCTGGAGGACTGTCCTCCTATTCCATCTCTCAATGTTGCTTGAAGTGTTAAAAAAAACATACAAACAATGGAAACAGGCAAATGAGAAGGCTCGAGTATACATTTTAGCAAGTCTTTCTGAAGTCTTACCAAGAAGCATGAGCCCATACTCACGACCTATGAGATTATGGAGTCTCTGAGGTAAATATGATTTGCTTGGAAACCTGTTTATTGGAGAATGATGATTCGACTTGGATAATTGATTTGGGTACCACTAACCACGTTTGTTCTTCATTTCAGGGAATTAGTTCCAGGCGGCAACTGAAAGCTGGGGAGATGAGGATGTGGGTTAGAACTAGACACATCATTTAAGTTGTGGCAGTGAGAGGTCTCCAATTAATTTTACAGAAAAGATATATTTTGTTAGAAAATGTATATATAGTTCTTGGTTTGAAAAGAAACTTAATTTCTGTAAAGTGTTTACTCAAAAAATCATATTGTATAAATTTCTCTATAAATAAAGTATATTTTAAAGAATAGTGTCAATATTTATTCTACTAAACTGGAAAACAATCTTTATATGCTAAGAATATTAGCAATTAAAGCCCTCCATAACACTGAAATGTTTAAAACTACGGTAACTCAAAATAAAAGACTTGGAATTTCTCCTAAAGAAAATGTCCAACTTTGACACCTGAGATTAGGACACATCAATTTCAATAACCACGAAGTGTTAATGTCTCGTTATATAACACCATTCATGACAGAGACTTCACTTCACTAGAATGACCATAGGTAACATAACCTTAATCCTGAGTGAGTTGGGAACTCCTGCCATTGAGGGCAGTCCTTTGATTTGTATTGGTGCGAGTGGCCAAGTCGCCGATTCAAACCTACCATTTTGGGGATTTATCTGATTTGGAAGTTGAAAACTCAGCTACACAAGATGGAATTCACTCATTCCCCGAGGCATGGGTAAGTAGATAGATGGCTCCGTTAAGGGCTGATTCCAGGGCTTGAACGATGTGGCATCACACACCTTCTCTTGGCCCGAAAGGTGTTCACATATAGTTGAACTATATTGTATTGTTCATTAGAGGAATCAGTGGTACTTAAAGAGTGAGATGTAACTATAGGGGCAAAATGGTAAATTGGCCTAGCTGTACTTACGAGCATCTGTGAAGGGTCACTGTACTCATGATTGGTTATATCCGATGGACACAGAAATATATCTGCGGCAAGAATAGTTCAAGTGTTGGTCTTTAGTGGAATCACTAACAGTTAACAGATGGTGACTCTCGTGGCTAAAGAGTTTAGTCAGCTATTCACGTACCGTTGGAGCTTCGAGCCACAGGTCCATTAGGTCACCTGGGTAGCTTGAATAAAGTCGAGAACCAGTGTTTGGGTTAATTTGAAATGTTCAAATTGACAAGACAAAGTTCATTTATATATGATATAATTGGCTAAATGTATGAGATACATTATTTTGGAGGAAATTAGATATAAATATGATTTATATCAAGTAGAGGAGAAAATACTATAGTAAATATGTGATATCAAACTATAGGATATAAATATAATATGATTATATTTATTATTTAATTAATTGATTAATTATATGATTATTAACCAATTCTTCCACGTTCATACGTGGGTATATGGTTGCGTTGGTTATGATAACTGGCGGGTTAAAAATGAAAATCTTTTTCATTTTTCAAGTCATGCATTCATATTTTCTTCCGCCCAAAGAGAATTTGTGAAGATAATCGTGAGAGCCTATGCAATAGAAGCTCTTCCGTCTAAATGATCGTCTACCTCACAATTTCTCTAAACGATCGTATACGTTTTTCTTAAACGATCGTTCAGCTTTTCATACACGATTGTGTAGCTCTTCTATACGATAAGCACTTTCGCTATACGATAGCACAGTTTTATCTCCCACTTTCTTATCGTCTACACGACGCGTTGTCCTCCATCCTCTACCAAACTCACCAAAGCCCACTCTTTGGGTTTTCACTCCGAGGATACCCAGGTTTCATTAGTGGTGGTGTCGTCCCCACTGCAGTGTTCATGTTCGTACTGATCGTGTTGTTGCAGTCGATATTCCTGTCGAGTGTTGGTAGATCTGTTGGAGGTTTTCCGCTGCATTGGGTTTAGAAGTTCGAAGAGAGTCTTCAACTGGTATGAACCCTTTCCCTGTTACTTATTGTGTTCTAAGCATGCCGATAATTAGAATAATATGCATAACTGTATGTGTTGAATGTATATCTTTTGTATTTCGGTCACTTTGAAATCGGAGCGATATGAACACACTCATGGAACTCTCGATATGAGATCCTTCAATTGGTATTAGAGCCAAGTTACTGATACTCCGATTTCATCTGTTGCAACGAAACAACATATACATTCATGGTGGGTGCATTTCTACGCTGTTTTATTTGTGAAATCTGTTGTGGATATGTCAGATTAATGGATGTTTTCGGGATGAATTGCCTCGGTTTGTTTAATTCCTTTTACATTTGCGGTTGTTTATAAAGGCCCCTACGTTTTTGGGCATAAATAATCGTTATCAAGTTTGTTTTCAAAGTTTGTTTAAAGTTTTGAGTCGTTTGTCGATGTTCTGGGCAAGCATTGTGACTCTTCGAGGAAGGAGGCAATTTAGGGTTGATCACATTGTGCAGAAGAAGTTCTACACAATCGTTGTCCATCACATCGTAAAGATGAAGGAGTATGCGATCATGGTTGAACGCATCGATTAAACGATAGGGTATGCAATCAAGAGTTGGTCGTATCGGGTTGACGATCGGGTATGCGATCGTTGAGTATCGTTTAATGCGCGTGCGCTAGACGATCGTTTAGGTCAGCAAGCTTTATCGCTTAGTAATTGACTAAACGATCGCTTAGCATCGCAAGGTAAATCGTTTACCAAGTTGCATGCATCGGTTAGATGATGAGACGCTCGCGTATCGTTTAAAGCGCGCACGCTAGACGATCGTTTAGGTCAGCAAGCTTTATCGCTTAGTAACTGACTAAACGATCGCTTAACATTGCAAGGTAAATCTTTTACCAAGTTGAACGCAAAAGTTAGACGATGAGACGTTCGCGTATCATTTAAAGTGCGCTAGACGATCGTTTAGGTCAGCCAGCTTCATCACTTAGTAACTGACTAAACGATCGCTTAGTAACTCAAAGTAAATCGTTTACCTGTCATCGCGCTACATGATTGCTTGGACGATCAGGCTTTGCACCCTCGTGTCGTCTACGCGATCGTTTGTTTTTGCTTCTATTGTCTAGTGCGCACTAAACGATCGTCTACCTGCTGGAGTTTGCTACACGATGAAGACCTCCTGGCAATTCAAGACCCGGTTTGCCTGTGAACCGATTGGCTCGATGAAAAATGTAATAGATAGGGTTTTTCATTCCCTTTTTTTTTTTTTTTTGTAAAGGCTCATCCCGGTCCATTAATTCTTTGTTTATTACATGCGATGTATATTTTATATGTCATATGGTATGCACATATAGTAAATCCCACCATAGGTTATGCAATAATCATGCATCATCTCTTTATTGTAATTGTTATAATTTAGAGAAGCATGATTTTAATTATGTAAGAGCATGCTCATGCATCATATAGTATAAGAGTTATATTTATGCATGCATAAAAAGTATTCACATGCATCATCTTTATATTATAATTGTTATAGTATAAGGGTGAATGATAGCATGTTTGCTTGGTTATTACGCATTATATAAAAGTTATATATAATAATGACCGGACATTGCATGAAGCATGACACATACGTTACTTTATAAATGTTATAAAACGCCTCGTTGTGCGCAATGTTTTTAGTTGTTTCTTTTAAAAGTTAAAGAGAAATTAGAACTAAAAGAAATAAGAAAGACATTCATGCTCACTTGGGTTTAATTCACGGTTTTAAAATGTTTAAGACTTGGATCACATAGACCTAAGATCACGGTTCTAATATGATTAGAAACCTTAAGGCTTTAATCTTTTAATCAGTTTAATAGGATTAAATTGGCTAATAAAAGGTTGAAGTGTAGCAAATCTATCTATAAGGGACCTTTTGTCTAAGGCGGGTTCTGTCTAGGCTGGGGTATTTAAGTTGACGGAAACGTAACACCCCTACCTGGGAACTTACCTGGAAAGGTGAATTAGATAGATTTAATGCATGCATAAAAGTTAGGGACAATCCATTAAAGTAAACAAATGTGACTACTTAAACTTGTTTAGAATTCATACACAAACATTGTTTGTGAGCAGAGTTTAAAAAGACGACTTAGACTAAAATTAGTAGCCGAATTGTCTATGTTAATGAATCCCTAGATAGAACATTCAGTTGGAGGTACTTGGGGCATAAGATGCTTCATTTAAACCTTTCACTTTTCTTCTAAATAGTCCACACCATGAGATCTATTGGCCTCACGGCACCTTTGGCATGTCCCCCTAACTGATGATGTTTGGGTAGGTCAATATCAAGGTGGATGGAGAGAATGTTCATAGTAAGTAGGGGCGAGAAGTGCGACAGCATATCCCTCGGTTTCCCTCGTTAGGTTGAATAAAGTTACTACGCATCACCTTGAGGCACCCTGGGAGTGTCCCCCTAAAGGATGGCAGTTTTGCGTGTTTCTTTATTTGATCTCCTATAAGAGAATAAGGTAACTTGGTCTCTTGTCCTAATCTGTCTTTTCCCCACGGTAAATACATTAGGGCGGGACTCTGGCACCGAAAACGAGGGGTGACACTTACACGGAATAGTTATTAAAGGTTAACGATTCTAGACCGAAAAATTGTGGTTGTTAGGTTCAGTTCCAAAAGTTGGTTCTGTCTAATGGTTAAGAATGTCTCATCCCAATGAAAGGGCAACTGATCATCCCACCGGTGGCGTTTTTCCTGACTCACTGGGGCATCATTGCAAAATAGAAGTCTATAACTTAGAGTACTTGAAACTGTTTTGCAAAACTAATTGGTTTAAAAGTGGTTTAGCAAAATCTAACAAAGTTTTGTTTGTATTTTCAGCAACTTTTTCAAATGGCTACAGCCAACTTATCATTGTTAAGTGCCGAAAAACTGACTGGCGATATCTTTTTAACATGGAAACACATGATCACGACGATCCTAATCATCGAGGATCTCATGTTCGCTCTCACGGAGGCTTGTTCTCCTATTCCAGCTCCAAATGCCGCTCGAAATGTTCGAGAGGCATACAAATGATGGATAAGGGCGAATGAAAAGGCTCGAGCCTACATCTTGGCAAGTCTTTCTGACGTCTTGGCCAAGAAACATGAGCCTATGGTCTCAGCCCGTGAGATCATGGAGTCCCTGCAGGGGATGTTTGGACAACCGTCTGAATAGCTTATGCATGAGGTTCTTAAATACATATTCAACTCCAAAATGCAAGAAGGCACCTCCATGATGGTCCACTTCAATGTGGCGCAGTTGAATGGGTCTACCATCGATGAGGGTAGCGTTAGCATAATCTTGCATTCTTTGTCGGAGAGCTTTCTGCACTTTGTTAGCAATGTGATTCTTAACAAAGTGAAATATAACCTTACAACTCTCCTCAATGAGTTGCAGACATACCAATCTTTACTAAAAAGTAAGGAGAGGAAGAAGGATGAGGCAAATGTTGCTTCATCTTCTAGGACGTTCCATAGAGGTTCGACCACAGGAACAAAGTCTGCACCTTCTACTTCTAACTTTGCAAACGGGAAGAAGAAGAAAGGTGGTAAGGGAAAAGGGAAGACACCTGCTAACCCACCGCCTGTCGCCCCGAGGAGACATCCACAAGTTGCTAAAGGAAAGTGTTTCCATTGGAACACTTGAGTTTGCGATCCAAGAAATTGTTCATTAGGGGATAAATGGAGACTTAAGGAACAAGAGGTAATTTCGGGGGTAAAACAGAGATTTGACCCAGCTGTTATTGCGAACAACCTGTGAAGGGTTAACTTACTAATTATGGTTATATCGAGTGGACATAATATATCTACAGTGAGAGGAGTTCAACTATGGGCTTTAGTGGAGTGTCCCATTAGTTAACGAATGGGGGTTAGGTCAGTCTAATGAGTTTAGTCGATTAATCTCGGATCATTGGAGCCCATGATCTGTAGGTCCATGAAGTCCCTCTACTAGCTCGGAAATGAATAGCTCTAGAGTAGCGCGATAAGTTAATTTGAAACGTTAGAATCAAACGAAATTGGAGAAAATATATTTAAATATGATATAAATATGAAGATAAATTTGTGTAAAAATTAATTTAATATTGATATTAAATTAATTAGAATTATTTAAATTGTTTAAATAATCATGTATTAATTTTATTAGAAAATTTATTTTTGAAATTAATTTCTAAAATTAATAAATTATTGATTTTAGAAATAAAATATGATTTTAAAATCAATTTGGATTTTTGGAAAATGAAAATCACACAAATTTGAGAAAATGGGTTTTTCATCTTCAAAGTAGCTTACAAGGAACCCACCACCTCTTCCTTGATTTACTCCAAGCATGAGCTGCATCTCATGCAGCACTTCTCTTTGCATGATAGTCCGCAATATATTGAAGAGATTGGTGTGAAGAAAGATGAGAGAACCGACTGAATTTTTGCTGAAAAATTTGGATGAAGAAGGTGTTCTTCAATGGGTTTTCTTTAGTGAGTTTTCTCCATATTCCCTTTGATTCCAGCTTATTTTGAGTTCCACAACTCAATCTAGAGTACCAAGAGGATAGTAGGGAAGATCTTGTGGTGGTCTACATAAGGATTCAGAAGATTTTGCAGTTGGAAATGGAGATTTCATTGGTTCAGTCAAGGTATGTTCATGAAACCCATTATACTCTGTTTTTAGCATGCTTCTTTTCAACCAAAATTAATGAATTAGAATGTTTATGGATCCTGATTTCTTCTACTATGTGCTGGTGTAAATTCAACACTAATAACCAATTGAATGGGAGGTTATTGGTGGTTTCATGGTAACCGTGAGATAAAAGGAAAAATATTTTCCTAAATTTAGTAGTTGTTGAATTGAGATTTCCAATCTCGGAAAGTTCTCACGAAAGAGGTTGTCAAGTAAATCAGATTTACTAAACGACAACTTGGAGAGACTAGACGATCGTGGAGTATTCCTACACGATAGACACTCAGTTTGACAATTAGCTAAACGATCACATAGTTTTAGCTAGACGATCGCATAGCTTTTGATAAATGATTGGGCATCGATCTATATAATAGGCTTTATCTTCTCCCACTTGCTCAATCATTTACACGATTGTCTTTTTCCAGCTTCTACCTCTAACCAAGTCCACACAGATCCCACGCTCTGCATTCTCATATTGAGAATACCGAGGTAACCTTTTTGGTGGTGTCATACTGAACTCGACACTGTCGAGGTTCTATAGAGGCTGTTTGTGGTGTTCGTAGTGTTCGTGACCTTGGTGATCGCTTTGTTCAAGTTTTTTATGATCGTGCAATGTAGCAGTCATATTGATCGAGCGTTCGTGGTTGTCGTCTTGCTGCAAACGAGCGTTCGTGATCGAGGGATCTTGAAGATGTGTCTTCAAAGGTATGTTAATTTCTTCCCTTGATCTTTAGAGAAGCATGCTGTAATTTTTGTTCTGCGCGTAGCCTATTGTTTCCGTTTATGACTGTAATTGTGTATGTTCATATATGATTGACATTTGGAAAGATCCTTCCCCTACTCATGAAAATCCTCATGTCCGATTTTCTTTAGCCACACCCACTCCTGGCCCGAGAGGGGTTTGGTCCTAGTTGGACTATGATTTATTGTTCATTAGAGGAATTAGTAGTACATAAAAAGTTAGATGTAATTACAGAGGCAAAATGCTGCACTTACGAGCAATTTGCGATGGGTCACTGTACTGTTGATTGGTTATATCCAATGGACATAGAAATTTATCTATAGTGCGAAGAGTGCAACTGTCAGTCTTTAGTGGAGTGCCTTATAGTTAATGGATGGTGAATAATTTAATTAAAGATTTTAATTAATTATTTACATACCATTGGAGCTTCAAGCTATAGGTCCATGAGGTCCCCTCGGTAGCTCGACTAGATTTAATGGGAACTAGTTTTTTGATTAATTTGAATTGTTCAAGTTAATTTAGGAAATTAATTATATATGATATAATTATTAAATTCTAATTTTATATGATATAATTACTTTAATGTATTTGATACATTATAATATAATGATTATTTGAGAGGAAATAAATATTTGAATATGAGTCAAATATTAATTGTATGAAATGGATTCATATAATTATATTTAATACAAATGGGACTTATATGAAATGCCATTGGTGAGAGAAAGGAAACTATAGATCTATTATATTTGATACAATATAGAAACGATAGCTTATATGTTATATTTGTTATAACATATAGTTTAATATATATATATATATATATATATATATATTATTAAAAAATAATTTATTTATTGAGAAAAACTAATTATGGAACTCCCTCTCCACCTTTTGCTCTCTTGGATGTGAGAATGGGAGTTGATTCCCATTTTGTTCAGTTGGTAAAAACTAGATATAGAGACTTTCTCTCAACACAGAAACGTTCTATGAAAAATTTGATTATCTTCATCCTTCTCTCATCTCCTCTAGATTCTCAATCAGAGAATACTAAGGTTTTTTCAATGGAAGAACTGTTCTTCAAGGGTAAGGGTTCTAAACCCTATTTATTTCTTCTCTATTATTTAGTATATGCATGCTGTAAATTTTGGATGCATAATGTATGTTTACAGTAAAATTTAGTATTATGTGAAATTTTTGAAATTGGGACAATCCGCTTCCACTGCGGACCCTTCACGGGGATCCTTCAATTAAGATATTTGAAACTCAAATTAGTAATACATTCTTAGGTTTTTTTTTTTTTTTTTGCCAAACTCTTGTTGTAAAGTACAAGCTGCTTCAATAAAAAAAAAGTTGTAAAAAGGCAAGGTTGTTGTAGAGTAAAAGGAAGTCTTTTACGTTAATTTTTAAGGGGATTATTCCTCTTTCATAAGGGTATGATTAACATTGGGTGGCTTTGACACCCGTAGTTTTTCTCTGTGCTAAAGTGTGTTTGAGAAATGAGTAAGCTTGTGTACCTTCTTATGAGATGTTGCTCATAGTTAGATGACTTTCACGTAACCCGTATGGGCAAGCTAAAACAAAGACGACGTGTCTTGACAAAGTTTCCCCTTTTATGTAAAAAAAGAAAAAAAGAGAATAAAATAGTTTAGTTCCCTAAAGTTCTACAATGCAATTTTGAGTGTAGAAAGCTTAATGCTTGATCCTTCATACCAGAGCAGGAGAAAACGGGCTGAGGGTCGAATAAAACCTTCTAGGGCATGTAAAGACTTAGATAGGATCAGCCATGTATAAACACATAAGGGATAAGGAATTAGTTTCAAATTTTCTAATTAATTACATGCATTTGAATTGTTCTATCTTTATGAATTTTGTTGTTATCTTTAACCTTGAGATTAGAAATACTCATTTGCATCACATGATTCATATCTATGTATTGTTTTGCCCTACTTGAGAACAAGCAAAGTTTAGGTTGGAGGTGTTTTGATAGCTCTCGAAAAGAGCTATTTTTATGTCTCTTATCTCGCTTGCTTATCGGGTTTTAAGTGTTTAAATATCGAGTAAATTATACACATCGGAGTGTTATAGATCGCTCGGGTTTGATTTGGACTTTTTTGAAGTGATATCGAGCATCCAAAGCTTTAAGTACGTAAATAATCATTTTGCTCCTGGGGGAGCACAGCGTAGCGGCGTCGTACTCAGTGTTTTTTTTTGCAAGAGCTATCTTTGGAGAAAAAGCTATTTTTTCGAGAGCTATCACTATCCTGTGGTGTCATGACGCTCTTGGTTTCTACACGCAACGCACATGCATAGAGTGTTGCACTGCACTATTACCCCCCTTGTGGCACGCTTTAACAAGGATGCCCAGCGTCGTGACTCTACCTCGATTTCTTTAAATAGTCTTTTGTTTTTTTAGTGTATTTTATGGTGGAATATATGAAGGCCGATGATAGAGCTAAAATTCATTCTTCTTTATCATCTTTTCTTCTATCTCAACTTAGGATTTTATTTTGGTTTGGGGGATTAACTATGGATTGGAGCTCCTCTCTTTGGTTTGTCTATGAATCAATGGGGTAAGAATTTCTATCTAGTAGAGAGCAAGACCCTTTGTAATTTTCTTGAGATTTTTATGGTTTAAACATAATTTATATTGATTTATGCTTTCCTTGAATATTGTTTAACTTCTAGATACATATATATGTTTGGCTATTTCTTCATTGATATGTGTTGCTCTCGCAATTGATTCGTAACTTGCATGTTCTCTCCTCCTTCATCTTGCTAAATCATCCAATTAGCAAATAGTTCAATAAAGTGGGCTAGGATTTAGAGTCATAGCACGAATCTTTGGAAGCATGCTTAGACTAATTTAAAGATAATTTGATTAATTAAGTTAAGCTTTCCCATTACACAATTGAATGTTAGGGCTTATTGCGAATGTTGTTACTTCTATATGGCTGCTTGGAACCCAGTAGGGTTAAAGGATTTAGTTTAGTTAGAGTATGGGCTTTAATTGATATTTAGGATGCTTGCTTGGGTTAATCGAATGATTTGGTTGCCTATAGCGTTGTTGAGTTAGGTTAGGCTAAGTATATTGTTGTGCACGCATAGATCGAATGCATGTTTAATTAATACAAATTAATTATCGAAGTTACATAGTAATCTCCCTTGCTCTTGAAACTAGATTAATACAATCTTAGGTTACATTTACCATTGCCTTTACATTTCTTCTTTAATTTTTGCACGCTATCACCATCCACACCAAACCTCCCCTCATTTACCGCTCTGATTAGAAATTAGCTTTACGAAAACTCATACTCCTGTTTTCCTGCAGATTGCCCAAGACTTACCACTATGGGCATTATCCCCAACAATCACTCATTTCTCCTAAAGCGAGTAGGGTGTACATAAACTAGTACAAAACAATAAACTAGGGCACTAAGGCCCAGTACAATAAAATCTCCCACTAACCCTAGTCCAGCCGCGGGTGGTTCTGTAGACCCATGCTCTAAAGGTGACCCTCAAACACTGTGGTCGTGAGAGCCTTCGTAAACAGGTCAACAATGTCGTGCTCCGAAGCGATTTTCGTCACGATCACGTCCTTTGATGCACTATCTCGCAGATCGGGTGATACTTTCGCTCTATGTGTTTGTTGCGCCTGTAACTCCTGGGCTCCTTGGAGTTCGCCACAGCACCACTATTGTCACAATAGAGAGTGATGAGCCTAGACATATCTGGATCAATTTCCAGCTCTGTCAAGAACTTCTTGAGCCAGACGACCTCCTTAGCAGCTTCGTAGGTTGCTACGTACTCGACCTTCATAATGGAGTCGGTGATACACCCCTACTTAGCACTTCGCCACACTACAGCTCCTCCGTTTAGAGTAAAAATTGACCATGAAGTGGACTTCTGGAAGTCCCTATCAGTCTGAAAGTCAGAATTCATGATCCAGTAAGGATCAAATCCTTAGATCCAGACACGAACATGTAGTTCCTCGTTCTTCTATGATACTTTATAATGTTCTTAACTGCGGTCCAGTGACCCTGGCCTAGGTTAGACTGATACCTACTGACTATGCCCACAGCGTACCAGGTGTCTGACCTAGTACAGAGCATCACATACAACAAACTGTAAAACGACAGATGCATATGGGACCCATCTCATCTCCTCAACCTCTTGAGGCATCTTAGGACACATGTCCTTAGAAAAAGTGATTCCATGCCTGAACAGTATTAGGCCCCTTTTGGAGTTCTGCATCGAGTACTTGAGCAATATCTTGTCAATGTACGATGCCTAAGATAGTGTTAGCACTTTGTTCTTACGATCCCGAAAGATCTGTATACCCAGAACAAATTGAGCCTCTCCCAAATATTTCATTTGGAATTGGATCGCTAGCCAGTTCTTAACTGCAGTCAGTAAACCTACATCATACCCAATGAATAAGATATCATCTACATACAACACTAAGAAAACTACTGAACCGTTGACGATCTTTTTGTAGACACAAGATTCATTAACGTTTCGGTTAAAGCAATACCATTTGATCGCAGCATCAAACCGAATGTTCCAAGATCGAGACGCCTGTTTCAGCCCATAAATGGACTGATTCAGTTTGCAAACTTTTTGTTCTTGACCTTAGGCAATGAATCTCTTGGACTGCACCATGTAAATGGTCTCCTCAAGATTGCCATTCAAAAAGGCAGTCTTGGCGTCCATTTGTCAGATCTCATAATTATAATAAGCGACAATGGACAGGAGGATAGGATCGACTTTAACATGGCAACAGTCGAGAAAGTCTCCTCATAGTCGACTCCCTCTACCTGGGTATAACCCTTTGCCACAAGTCGAGGCTTGAAGGTGTCCTTTCTATCAACACCCCATTTCCTCTTGTAGATCAATTGACAACCTATAGGTCTTACCCCATCAGGTTGATCTACAAGATCTCATACTGAGTTCAAGTACATCGACTCCATCTCAAGATCTATGGCTTTGACCTATTCATCCCGGTCTATATCCTCCATTGCCTTTTGATAAGACAAAGTATCTTCAACATCGTCATCTACTACCATAGCTAGGATTTTCGTGAAACCCAGATATCGAACGGGTGGGTTTGCAACCCTCCCACTGCTTCAAGGTTCCTTTAACTCTTGATGTATAACTGACCTACTAGATGAACTATCATCAACAACTCTTGTTGATGAAGAGGCTTTTCAACAACTCTTGTTGAAGTTTCAGTAGTTTCATTGGAAAGCTCATGTAACACGATTTTACTACGTGGACTATGCTCCCTAATATGATCCTTCTCCAGAAAAGTAGCGTTTGTGGAAACAAACACCCTATTTTCCGACGAATCATAAAAATAACCCCCTCATGTACCTTGGGGTAACTTACAAAGAGGCATAACCTCGACCGTAGTTTCAACTTCTTGGGATTAGCCTCAAGCACATGTACTGGGCAACCTCATATGCGGAAGTGGCGTAAACTAGTTTTACGCCCGTTCCACAAATCCAGAGGTGTTCTCGCAACACTCTTAGAAGGAACACAGTTGAGTATGTAAACCGTAATCTCCACTGCGTAACTCCAAAACGAGTCCGGTAAGGAAGCGTAACTCATCATCGAACGAACCATGTCCAACAAGGTTTTGTTTCTCCTCTCTGCTACACCATTCTGCTGAGGTGTACCCGGTGTGAAGTGTCGGGAAACGATTCCATCTTCTATCAAATAGTCCTAGAATGCCGAATCCAAAAACTCTCCACCTTGATCTGATCGAAGTGTTTTAATTCATCTATCCAATGCATTTCCAACTTTAGCCTTGATACAGAAGCAATCTTAAAGGATATCTCTCATTTGGGTTAAAAAGATTATCAAGAAAAAAAAAGTCTATCTAAAGCTTACTATTTTGGGTTGGAAGGAAAATTAATAAATGAATAAATAGCTATATATTATTATTTAAAAACAATAATAAAAAACAAATAGAATGTAGAGTTCGTTTGGGATTCCGGTAACTTTTAACACAATAATGTTTGATAAATTTTAATTTTAAATTAGAAAAACATAGTTATGGTATTAACGAAATTAATACTAAGTTGATGTAAATTAATTATATGAACGAATGTATGTTTATTATTTTAATTATTTTCACGTTCATAATTAATTTATAATTTGTTATAATATATATTTTTAAAAATTTTATATGATCGAAATGAATTGGTAAAAGTTTAAGGAAATTAATAATTATAAAATATTTGAATCAATTAAAAATTAAAAATAAATATAAAAAATATATTGATATGAAAGGATATAATTATAATATATTTATTTAATAGTTATGGAAAGAGTAGATTTTTACAAAACCTAAATAGGTTAGCTAGAATTTAAAAAGTGATTCTCATCAATTAATTAATAATTTGATTCTACCAAACAAGGAACCCAGTAAAAGTTACTAATGTACTATAGATACCATCATTGGGGACACTACATTTTTTAAATCCTATGGTCTTGACTTAGGGTAAATTATACTTCTAGTCTTCTAAATTTGAAGTTTGTTTCAAATGACTTTGTATGTCTCAAAACTGAACGATTTAGTCTCTAATCTTTTTTTATTGTTCGATTTTTTTCTCTCTGCTAATTGTGCCAATAACTTCCGATTTTTTTATTTTTATTTTTTATTTTTTGTTTAAAAAGCAACCTCTTTCTGCATGACTAATGGGTTTTTTTTTTATATATATATAATAAGAAAAAAACTATGTAAGGGCAAAAAGAAAAAGAAAAAGAGAATAAGGCATGTTCGGAAGTGATTATCAAATAGTTAAAATCACTTTTTTCATTTTTAAAATCACTCTAAAACATGTTTCCAATCCTTTAATTCTAATTTTGATAATATAAAAAGTTGCATAAAAAAATAATAAATTAATTTTGAATGATTAAAGACACAACGATTTGACATCCCAAACCACCTATATAGTTTATGGTGTGAGGGTAAAAATTATAAAATTGTTCACTCTAAATGTAAAAATGAGTTTTGTTAAATTATTTAAACATAAAACCACTAATTTTTATTTTTAGTTCAATGAACTGGATCAATGAAAATTTATGTATTATTAATAAACTTATGTTGTTTATTTTAAATATACAAAATATTTAATATATTACAGTGACTACTAATTTCAAAATTTAAAAGTGCTTGAAAATGAAACGATTACCGAATTTAAGATTCGTTTATTTAATACAACGAATGAATGTTTGCTTTGGATGAAAAGATGTCAGTAGAGAAACTAGTTTTAGAAAAGTTCTCAACCTTTGCCAAAAAGGTTTGATATGAAAGTAAAAACCATTGAAGAAGCTCATGACATTACAATAGTGAAGGTTGATGAATTGTTTAGGCCCTTGCTTCTTTTAAAATGACTTATGACGGGAAACCTGACAAGAGAAACAAAGGCATTGCGCTACAATCCTCTGTAAATGATTAGTCTGATGGTAAAACTGCAAAGTTAGAAGAATCTCTTGCAGGCTCAATATCTTTGCAACCTAAACAGTTTAACAAGGTTCTGAAGCACTTTGAAAAGAAATCTAGAAATTTTGTATCTCAACATGTTAAAGAAAGTGAAAGTGCATCTTCAAATCTTTAAAAATATCATAATCAGAAGTTGATGTTGATGTTGATAATTCAAGAAATATTGTTCAAAATAAAAGAGAATCCTTTCGTTGCAGGGAAATGTATCAGTTTGAATATCCAAATTACCTCAAACGGAAAAATAAGAGCTATGTGTTAATTTTCTCTAATAAAGACTCTCAACATAGTAGTAAATCTGAAAAAGGTGTCAAAACCTTATCGGCCACATTACCAAGGACATTCATTTCTGCAAATATAAAGAAAATGAATGTAGTGACACTAGCGATGAAGAATAAGATACATCTGAATCAATTGAAAATTCTTATTGTATCTTACATTAACAATGACTAAAGAACATAAAAGTATTTGATGTTCAGAAAGAAAGACTTGAGTCACTTCTTTCTGATAATTGACTCATGACCATTATCTCTAAGATAAAAAAACGAGCTGAATCAAGCCAATACCAAATTGGAGTGTGTATAAATCTATAAATATGCTAAACACAAGAACGAATGATTCTGATAAAATTTCATCTCAAGGTAATAAATCTTTTGATTTAACAGGTCTTGGATACTCCGGAATAAAGAAAAGATTTGACAAACAGTCTATTTCTAAGAGAAAATAAAATATTTTTTTATAGGTGTAACCAGAAGCAAATGTCAACACATATGTCCTCAATGTCTGCACAGTCATCTTCTTAGAAGTTTGTAAAACAAGCCAAGAGGGTGTGGATATGTCATCATTGTGGTAAAAGCTCATATTAGACCTTGTTATCTTAAATTGCTAAGTTTATATAATTATTTGTCCTAGTTATCCTCTACATAGGTCAGGAAAAGTAATATTCAAAAGCCCTTAGCTCTTATATTAAAACAAGAATGACATGTAAAAACAAGAGTTCGATACAATGTGGGACTAACATCTTTTAGGTCGTCGAAAAAATATGATCGGTGCTTTGGCAATGGATGCTCTAGGTACATGACAGGTGAGAAGTCTTTTGTAACAAATCTTCAATCTTGTGAATCTGGTCATGTCATCATTGGCGACGGAGCAAAAAGAAAGATTCTTGGTAGAGGAAAAATTCAATACTCTGGTCTTCTCTTTCTCCAATATGACATGCTTCTGGATGATTTGACAACAAATTTTATCAGTATTTGTTAGTTATGTGATCAAGGCCTAAATGTTAGTGACAAGATTAAATGTTGACGTATATATTGACCAATCAAATAAAATTATAATACTAATCATTAGAACTTCTACTACTAATAGGTAGTATTAGCAGTAAGTTGGGTTGATCCACAGAAAAGCATAAGATTTGTTTCATTAAATTAGTTCCCTAGTTAAAGCGGTTAATAGGGGTTGTGGGTATATAGAAATGAAGTAGGAAAAATAAAAGATAAAGAGTAAATGTAACCTAAAATTAGATTGATCTAGCCTGGGAGCAATTGGTAATGAGATGCAATTTTAATCGTTGAATCTCTTAATTGAACATACATTTGATTTAGCAAGTACAAAACGACTTACTTGGTTAACCAATTCGTTCACATAGCACCACCTCGTTGGAAAATATAAGCAAGCTCCCTAACTACCAATTAAGACAAATGCCCCAATCGAACTAAATGCTTTTGTCCTATTGTGGTCAACAGTATATATATAGGTGTTAATAAAACATTTGCATTAAGGTTAAAGATTCCATCGTAACAGCTAATTAATTGAATTACCTAATTAACTAACTCGTTTGTTCTTTGAACTTTAGTTGAACATGCATATAAGGTCTATGGATAGCCTATATTCCTAACATACATGGATTCAACTTTTACTACTACGATGATTAAAGCGAGACGAACCATGGGGGAAATGTTCAAGCTTGAACCTATAGCTAAAGACATGCATAAGTTGGTAGGGGCATCAATCCATTCACAAACACAAATCTAATTAAGCCACATGCTTAAAGTTGCAAGAAATCACAATGTATTAAGCAAGAAAGTTTAGTTCTCCCAAAATATACATTGGATTCCTACTCCTAAAATTAGAAAAAGAACCTTGTTGACACACCATGACTATGCGCAAGTTGGGCAACATCCAATATTTAAGTTTTCTTTTCAACTATCATGGATCAATCTTAAACCCTACATCCAGAAAAGGTCTATTTATAAAATACGAGGTAGCGCTGTGGCACTGAGAACCCTTTCCCCGTGTCACACGCAACACTGTATTGTACATCCCTTTGCCTTGTGCCCACATAGACCTGATGATCGATGGGCGCTATAGCACCAGAGGGCAACACCGCAACACCAGCCCTGATGGTTGCCTTTTGCTATTGGCACTGTAGCACCAAGTCTTCTTTGAGGCATTTTTCTCCATTTTTTGTCCCTTGAAAATCTAGATGCTCGGTATGGCTATTAATAGCTCAAAATTAACACTGGATGACCGTAATATTCTAAATGCAGAATTTACTTGAGTTCCTTCAAATATAGACGTTTGAGCTTGCTATCGTAAACGAGCGGGATTAGAAGCATAAAGATAGGTCTTTTTGTGAGTTATTAGTTAGTTTCTCGAAAGGTCAATGTTTGGTGACGAACAACAAAAGATCTCTCATAATACCATGTATTTTTTCTTTCGATAATTGCTACTTGGGATTCCTAATGTTGTCTTTGTTTGTAACTTCTTTAAGCACAATGAAGTCATGCTCTTGCACAAGAAACATGGTCAGGTTAATCTCTGTTCAGTCCAAAAAACTATTTTAGAAGAAGTTATATTATGAATACCTTGTCTTCATTTTGAAGATGGAGTCGTGTGTGGTGATTTATCAGGCTGGCAAATAGATCGAAGTAGCTCACAAAAAACTTCCACAACTTCCCACTGATGATGTTCTCAAAATTCTTCATATAGATCTAATGGGTCCTATTCTGTTTGAAAATCTTAGAAGAAACAAATATACTTCTACATGTGTTGATGATTTCTCTCAATCTATTTAGGATTGGGTTGGTAGGGGAACAACTCAGAAATTTTTACAATGTGTCAGATACTATGTTTGTATCTTCAAAGAAATCAAGAAATAAAAATGGATTGAATGAGGGATCATGAAAGAGAGTTTGACAACTCTTTATTGACAGAATTTTGCCAACATGAATTTACTCTCCAACAAAGTGGAATAATCAAAAGCAAGTATAATATTCTTCAAGGAGATGAATCTTCAAATGATACAACGCACTAACAAAGGTCGATCTTGGCTGTTGCTAACAATATTTTTTTTATATTCGTAAGTGTCCAAACCAACTTACGTATGCCTCAACTAATCTCATAGGACAACCACCTAATCCTACAATATTTAAATGTCAAAGAAACTCATAGAAAATTAATTTATAGGTAGATGGCTACCATGGATTAAACCTTTAACCTCTTAGCCATTTATCGAAACTCTCATTTTTTACCATTAAGCAACCCATGATAGTTGACCGTCGCTAACAATCACTAACAACCAACAGACAATTATTATCAACAGCCGCCAAACTCATGGCATTCATTAGGAAAAAATCTTATCCAAAACCCATGGGATTGGTTTCTTAATCCTATAGATTTTGTTCCAACCATCCAATCACGGGTCAACCCCTAATTCCAAGTTCACGGTCCGAAAAAACAGATAAGATAGAGGTGAGCAACAAGAGAGAAATTTCATGATGTTTTCCGTTTTAACTCAAAAGTAATAACATAAATTTCACTTTTCATAAAGATTAAAAAAATAAAAAAGAAAAATAATTGTTTCATAAAGTAGGTCATTTATATGAATTTTTTTCAAATGTAATTCTTTTTAAACTTGTTTTGTTTTAGAAATTGAGAAAAAAATTTAAAATTTTCTAATTTATTATTACTATAATACTATTTTGAGTAAATGAATCCAATTTATTTGAATAGATACATTTTTAATATACAGAGTGGCTGATGCGTACCCACCAGCAACCAGGTCCAATATTGCACGGTTCAAAATCAGGAACTTGGATAAAGCTACTGTAATATCTTGTTAGTAACTTCACTTCTTTGATATATACATCATACATCTACATATTCATAGGTATAGCTCTAATTATTGCTTATACCTATATCTATTTGTGTAAATATATTACAGAAATTAGATGTTTGGTCCTTGAATCTTCGAGACTATCTAATAGATCCCCCAACTTTAAAAAATATTGTAATAATCTCTAACATTTCAATTTTGTGTCCAACAAATTTTTAAGCTTTTAATTTTGTGTCTTGTCATTCAACTTTATAGAGATTATAATAGATCTAAGATCTATTCGATTACAACATTGAAAATTCATAGACCTATTAGACACTTTTTAAAAGTTTAGAGTCCTATACGACGCAACATTGAGAGTTTAGAAACTTATTAGACATTACTTAAAAGTTGGGGGACCTCCTAGAAACACTAAACTTATAACTTACCCTAAATAATATGCCTTACTTCTTCAAATGATCTACAATATTCTTGACTCTCGTTATAACGATTGGGGAGGTCGACAAATTCCGATCATCACCCGAACCCAAAAGGCCATGGACTTCCCTGCTTTTGCTTCTTTCATCTTTGCAAGATTTTGTTGCAGATGATGCAAATATCTGCACTGTTATGCTTCCAACTGCATATCAAAATCACAAGGACACTGTAAATTGTCTTGAGAAGTATGGGTACGAACATCATATTCTCATAGAACAAGATGCACAGGAAGAATACGTTAGTTATCGGTACAATCAGCTATTCTTTTGTTCATAATCTGATAAACCTTTTACCATCAGCATAGGGTAGAGGATAATAATATTTTGGTTGGACCTTTTTTTTTATGCCCTGCTATTCTTTCATTTATTTTCAAAATCAAAGTTCAGTTAAACCATGAAATATGTCAATATATATGTGAATTTGTTACTTGGTGCTTCAAATGACTAAGCACGAGTTTCCATATATAAACACTTTGAACACTTCCCTACATTCTTATTTTTGTTTTTTGTACTCTTTTCTCCTCAAAATAATAAAACAGTTTCTCTCCTAGCCCCCGGATCCTAACACACCATTGTGAACCACATAAATTTGAGTACTGTTTTTTTCTTCTTTTATTATTTGCTGTCATTTGTTTTTCTCATAACAATATATACCATTCCCTTCTATTTTTTGTGATTTCTACAAAAACTATTATGTTAGGTTTTCATCCTTCAAAACTCTCCGACAAAAAATCAATTAGCAACACACAAACCAGAAATATGGAAGAAAATTCTAAAAGTACTTTTGGGATCATAAAGTTGTTCTGCATTTTGAATCATTTGATGTGGGATTGCCAGTTCGCAAACTACTTTTGGGATCATTGGTGAGGTTGTTCTATGTTAGTTGGGCGCATAATAGAGATGGCGGTCTTTTCTAGCATTTAGGGAGAGGGGCAATGACATCCACGTTTCTTTGCTATTTTGTTGGGTATTTAGTTCAAGCGGAATAATATGATTTTCAAATATGTTAGGAATTGGCAGAGGACATTTGTGAGGTGGCGAGATTTAATATTTCATCACGCATTTGTGGCAACCACAAGATGTGAGACTTGAGGGTAGTGACTCAAGAGTAGTCAAAGTGAGATCTTTGCTCTACAAGTTGCTGATCCAAGATGTTGTTATGAAGACTTCCTATGGTTGTCTAACAACAATAGGGGTGTGGTCGGTGACCATAAAACACAAAGAACAGGGTGGTGTTCAAAATGTGGAAAGTCGTGTTATACCACTATTTTGTCCAAGGAATCCATTGACTCCACTTCTTTGGTTGCCATTCACTAAATCAGCTTGACTATCCGTTTGCAGATGGAATGACGTAGTCATAAAAATTGGGTGCCTTTGTAGTTTAAACAATGGTCCAGAAATGACTTACAAAGATCCTGTCATGATCCAACATGGAGCGAGGAAGACAAGGCAAGCAAACCACCTACCTAAAAGACATGGCCGTAACCTTGGAAGAAAATGGGTGGCTAACCGAAATGCATTGTCCTTGGCAAAAGAAAACACGGCAGCTATGAACAGGGTGGTGTCCGAAATGTAGAAAGTATTGTTATGCCAATATTTTGTTTTATTTTACATCGACCTTCATACCACTATGAAATAGCTCACTCGTTAGTTTTTTATGGGTTCTAAGAAACCCTGAATTCCCTGTCAAAACAAAATCATGAAATGTAGGCAATATAGAAGGAATCAAGAAGGAAGTTTGTGGTATCACCAATTGCTCTTTGTCCAATAATTTCCCTTGTTATATGTCAGTACTTGGTATAGTATTGGTGTCGGGTTTTATCATTTTGAACTTTGTTTTGGAGTAAACGTACATCAAAGGTGGTTTGGACCATGAGGGAAGCTAGTTCTGCCACCGACCATAGTCTCAACAATTCATCTGTTGTTTTATTTCCAATCCGGTCGATGTTGAATCTCAAAATCATATCCCAACAGCTTCACTTCAGTAACCCATTTTTTATACTTCGGTTGTACCTCCAATGTCAAGAAAAGAAATCAAACTGTAAATTTCTGCCTAAGCAAATTATGTCATCAACCTTGTTGTACTAATAAACAATAGATCTGAGTTTCCTTTCGTTCACAGGCTTAGGGCAAGCTCATTGTCTAACTTAAAAAAAAAAAGACCTATCAACCTTTATTGCTAAGATAGCACTGCATTGCAAGCATAACTTTTCCACACTACTTATATCAATGCCTAGAAAGAAAATCTAGTGGCGTCATTGTCGAGAAACTATATCAGCAGTGTATCAAAAAAAGAAGAAAGTTTATTACTGACAACATTAAGGAAAAGCATTTACAACTCATAATAAATCATAAGGAAAGAACGATAAAAACTATAGCTCCACTCATGAATTTTTTAATTTTGAAAGGAAGTTTACCGAGCACCAGGGCAGCACCAATCCAGCCAGTCAATCCCCACCTTTCACCAAGAAGGATCCAGGCAAAACTACCACCCCAGACTGGCTCCAAGCTGTAAATAATGGCAGTTTCCGTGGCAGATACATCGCACATGGCAGCCATCTGAAGAATCATATTTTGCTTTGCTCAGAAGTCATAGCTTAAGATTGACTCTACTTTTTGTTGTTGGATGGAAAAGATAACTCTCATTAAGCAAATGAAAGAAGCTCAAAATTCACTCCACAAAGTAATTTCAGTAGATGTAGACTATAATTGTAAATTTATAACTTCTTTCATCAGAATGAACCTATTGTTTCTTCATCTGCATGATAAACTGATATTTTATTCGAGGAGGCTTAAGAAGTATGACGGTAAGGAGGACTACTGCCATGCAGCATACATCTACCACTTACAGATGTCATATGCAGCATTTTTGTGTTCAAACAATTTCAACTACGCACTCATATGTGTGCACAGATGAATAACATGCATGCATGCATGTACACTTATATAAAGTCAAATATTTGTAGATTTTCAAGAGGAAGAAAAAAATTCTCACGTTTATTGCTCCTCGTTTCAAAAGTCAAAACAATGTAATAGATATTATTTGTAGGTAACAAAATCCATACAAAGTACGAGATGGATTTTGAAGACATTATTTCCTGCATGCTAATTGATTTGCTTTAATGGTTTGGACGTCACTGAGGTGATTTAGGGCTTTAAGTGGTTCGCACATTACTGAAATTTGAATGGAAAGTGGCAGCTTTGGTGTTCAATTATATACGACTTGCACAAACATATGGTCCGTCAATTCTGTTGTCAGTTTGGGGTGTCTGTCTTGCACTTTCAGTTATGTTATGGTTGTCCTTAATGTTTCTTGGGTGGGTATGGGCTTCTGTTTTGGTTTTTGGGCTTGCTTGAATGATTTTCTTTGTACGTATTTTATTACGGGTCCTAGGTTGGACTTGCATGAAGTTTCTCTTTTGGAAGATTGTGTTTATTTTTTATAATATTTCATATCTATTGATGAGAAGTTCGAGTTTCCTCGGTAGAGAAAAGTAAAATACTAGAACTAAATAATAAACAAGTAAAAATCAATAAAATAAAAAAGAAACTGATAAAGAGAATATGTATGTGATGTTATAGAGCAATTCCCTGGGATTCAAATCCTAATGTTTCCCTTGAAATAGTTGGTAATTCAACATCCTCCTCACTGATTTAATATGGCTAAACAACAAAGAATTCGTGGTTACAGCGTAAAGAAGTTAGACTTTGGAATAGAAACATTCATTTTATAATTAGCAAAGAAAACTTTTAGCACTCAGGAGAGGCCGTTGAGGCAATTAAATTACAGAATAAATACAAGAAATGCAAAAACACCCAAGACAGAGGATTAGTAAAATCAAATAGTAACTCAAAGGAAAAGCAAAACTGAACTTAAAATTTTATGTAGAGATAAAACGAGATGTCATACCTCTAGCCATAGGCAAAAACCAGTGGACAATAAGCCTGTGTACAGAGCAGGTACCCAAGGAAACATGAACACGCAATCTAAATATGTTTTCCAATTCCATGACTCAATAATTGTTTCCGCACCATCAATCCATCTCCAAATAAAATACCACAGCATCGATAGAATAGAAACAACACAAACCTGAAAGAGTAACTAAAATCACTCAAACTCTGCAGCAAAACTAACACTACTGCCTCTCGGCATCTACTATATAAGAGAATATATTAACCTCATATGCAAGGAGTGGCAAGAACTTATTCTTATCTATACGTCGTGAAATATGCTCTGTTCTTAGCATATGCACACCAAAAAATATTGCACTCAAGAAGTTCAAAAGATCTCCCACCTGAATTAAATCATAAGAATTAATTGAATTTGATGTCTATACATATATCCAAATTTTAAAATTAGAACAATCAGACATCTTATAAATTATTGATAAAATTCTACCAATTATTACAAGTTTGTTATTTGGTAATCAAATAATTTTGAGACTAAACATACACAAGGAGGGGATCCACTGGATTCAAGCATTGCAACTCCAATGACTGACATGAGAGCTCCAAACCAGGTACGAGCAGGAACTACAGCCCCTAAAAGTCCATCAAGTAAAGGAACTACAAGCACCTGATTATTGATACACAAGTACCTTAGTACATAATATTATAGCAACAAAGGTTACTACCCAATGTACCCTACATATAATTCCAAATATTACCGTGAGCATTGATATGAAGGATGCTCGCCCAGCATCAGATGTTATAAGTCCAAATGCTTGCATCAGGTACCCTAAACTAACCCAGAAACCTAATTCTATTCCAGCATCACGGATCTCGGCATCATCCCATTTATACAATGCAAGTGGAACAAATGGAACAGCAGTCATAGCAAACCGCACAACATTGAAGGTTGCTGGATCCACTAATTCTTCAACCTCTTTCACAACTGGAATGCTGCTAGCTTCAGCAGCCAAGATTTGAAAATATGGAATGGTATTTTAGTTGAAGATCTGAAGGAATTCCTTATTATATGAAAAGAAGAAAACTGCAAGACTTTTGTAGCTAACATTTTTAGTAGTGAAATTTTGTATTTGTAGCGAACCCAACCATAGATGATAGAGAGAAAAAAACTTATTGACTTTCTTTTCTTTTTCTTCTTCTTCTTTTTATAAGAAAATAACTTCCATTAAGATAACTGAAATTATAATACAATTGTCCTAAGATGTTAATAGTTCACAAGTTCCCTACTATCACAATCATACTAGAAACAGAATAGTATACATAGTGACTCGCGAGAAAGATGCTATGTTGACAGCATTAGCCTACAATTCACAAGTTTCCTAAACCCTAAACCCTAGAACTGTACGAATTTCGGTTCAGCAAAGTTATATCTTACATAATTTTGCTCGAAATTCTTACCATGAATTCAGATATCAACAATTGATCTAATAGAAACGTGGGATGTTCAAGGAGAAGCTCACCATAAACAATTGTGACGACGTTGAGCAAAATGATACTCCTAACTTTCTTCGAGGCAAAAAAGATCCTTCGCCAAAGAGAACGCTTATCAAATAAAGACACCAGAGAGAAAATTACACTGTTAGGCCGTCGAACCGGAGTAGAAGAGACCCGAACAAGTTCATTCCCTTGGCAATCGCCAAGAAGGACCGATTTCGAATTCTTGGGCCGCGGGGAATTGGAGTTTTGAGCACAAACAGCGCAACGACGAGTTGAGGAATCCTTCACAGTAGATCGTTTGCAGTAATAGAAGATGAAATTGGATGGGGAGGATGGGAAAATGGGAGATTTGAGCTTGATTGGAGCAGTGTGAAGAGATGAACTCCATTGAAATGGGGATCCCATGGCTCAGTCCGATCGGAACAGCATATTCTTCCAGTTCGTGTGTACCAAATTTTTTGGAATTCAATGGGTATAGAAATATCGGCCATGATCTGATTTCTGAGCTTTCAAAATTGTCTCTTCTTGAAAGGCCAATTGCTTAACGGCACGTTCACAAAATTGCTTCCGCAATGCTACAAGTAAATTTTGGATGTTCATAATAAGTTTTCTAATTTCTTCTAACTTTTTTAGAGGAAAAAAAAATGTAACGTAATTATTTTGGTCCGTTTGGATTTGGTTTTTTGTTTTTCTTTTGAAAATTAACCTTATATCATCTACATTTCTTATAATAATGTGTATATTTTTTTAAGTACAATGGTTGAATTCTTAGTCAAATTCCAAAAACAACATTTTAAAGCTTTTTTTTTAGTTCTCAAAATTTGTTTTAATTTTTTAAACAATTGGTGAAAAATAGATAACAAAGAAAGAAATTATATCTATACACTTAATTTTCAAAAACAAAAACAAAAAATAAAATGGTTACCAATCAGCGCATTGGTTTTTTGTTTTTGTTTTTGAAAATTAATTATATTCTATCTACATTTCTTAAAATGATTTGCATCTTTCTTAAATACAATAATTGAGTTCTTAGCTAAATTCCAAACACAAAAATTACTTTTTTGAAAATTACTTTTTTAGTTCTCAAAATTTTGCTTGGTTTTTTAAACTATTGGTGAAAAGTAGATCACAAATGAAGAAATTTTGATTGAGAAGTAGTGTCCATAGACTTAATTTTTAAAAACACAATCTAAAAACAAAATGGTTATCAAACGAGACCTAATTTTTTATTTTTTTTTATATAATACGTGGGATGGGGAAATACAACCTCTAAGCAGTTTGATAGTTGAGGTATACTCAATTAGATACCATTGAAGTTTTTTGCTTGGGTTATAGACAAAAATATATTTTTAATTTTTTTTTTTAAATTGATAAATTTAGGAATGGTCTTTTGAAATTTATAAATATAGCAAAAGAAACCGAAAATATAAGTAATTTCTTACATTACTATCACTTTAAAGATGTAAGTAATTTCTTAAATTTAGGAGAACATTTAGGAATGGAGGACTCTAAATGAGAACATTTCAAAACCGAAGATGTAAGTAATTTCTTAAACGAGAACATTTTTATTGCCTATCACTTTAAAGATAGACAGTGATAGTATTCTATCTCTATCTATCACTTATAAACAATGATAGACTACTATCACTGTCTATAAATAATGGTGTTATTTTTTTCTCTAATAATTTAACATTTATTCACTTGTAGTTTTACATGACATCACTGCATCTAACAAAAGAAGAATGTCAATCAATTTTCAAATATTTCATAGAAGTTGAGATAAAGGAGGAGAAAGAGTGGGAAAAAGAGAAGGAGAAAGAGAGGCAAATGAAAGAAAAAAAGAACAAACAAATTCAAGAAGAATGAACAAATAGAATAATGAAAGAAATTAGTGAATTAAGAAAAGGCCAACAGAAAATAGTAAAAGAACAAAAACTTTTGAAACAATGGCAAGAAGAAATCAAGACAATGTTGAGGTCAATTATGGAAACCCTGAATTATAGATTTCTAATAGAAAATTTCTACAACAACAAGAGCATGAAGAAGGTGTGGAAAAAAATAAACCGTATTCTCTTAGCCTTCGAATTTTGGAAGAAAGTCATGATCTTGATATAATGGTTGACTATGCAACAACATATTTATCTGGGGGTAAGTATTTGGTTTGTCATATACTTTTTTTTTTTTTTTTTTTTTGCACATTTATTAACTAAAATTGCTTTTACTTATAGATCTAAGTTGAAAATGAGAGTCAAAGGGAAAAAGAGGTTTGTATATGATAGACAGTGATAGTCCTCTATCACTATCTATCTTAATATTTTATTTATTTATTTATTTATTTTAAGTTTCTTACTTTCTTAGATAGCAAACGATAGATTCTTAGATAGAAAACAATAACAAATTGTTTTCTTCTATGAAACTGAGATGCAAATACAACAACTTGAAATAGAAGATGATTTGCATCTGATTCCAACTAAAAATTTGGAAATCCCCAAAACCCAACTGTTGCTTGAGATTTGATTCATTTCTTAATCTACTTTTTGTTCAAACACAAGAGATAGGACAATGATAGCCCTCTATCACTTTGTATCTCAAATAGACAGTAATAGGTACTATATGTATCAATCTCACATAGACTCTAATAGAGGTCTATCATTGTCTATCTAAGATAGACAGAGATAGAATACTATCATTGTCTATCTGAGTTAGAAAGAGATAGAGCACTATCAATGTCTACCAGAGATAGATAGAGATAGAATACTATCTTTGTCTATCTCGGATAGACAGTAGTAGTCCTCTATCATTGACTATCTAATATAGATAGTGATTCTTACTTTCTATCATATGCTTGCATGTAGATGAAAGTTGAAGAAGACAATGAAACTAAAATTGAAACTGAAATAGAAAAGGAAGAATATGAGGTTGAAGAAGATGCTAAAAGATATAAAGAAGAACAAAAACTGAAGTAGAAGAAGTTGAACTAGAAGAAATCAAAAAAGACAAAGAAAATCTAAACATAGAAATGAGAAAAAGGAAAATATCATTGTTTATATACGTGATGATATACAATGATAGTAGTTTTATTCTTATGAACTCCAATATCTTCTTGCAGTAAATCAATGAAGAAGAGCAAATTGAGAAAGAGAAAGAGAAAAAAGATGAAGAGCAAGTAGAAGAAGAGTAAGAGAAAGTAGATGAAGAGCAACTAAAAGAAGACTAAGAGAAAGTAAATGCAGATCAAGTAGAAGAGAAGCAAAATAAGGATGAAGAAGTTCAAGAAGAGCACAATGAAGAGTAAGATACCGATAAGGAAGAGAGTGAAGATATTCGCTTTCAGAAGGAGAAACCAAAAGAGGAAGAAAATTATTGATGAAGAAAACAAAATAGAAGAAGAAACTGATAGTGAAGACGATACAAATGAAGAGATTCAAACAAAAGGAAAAAAGAGAGAATATAAGGGAAAGCAACAAGAGTGGGGTAAGCGTAAAAATTTTAGACCAAAGGTGCTAGAAGACACACACTTTCAAAAGGAGAGACCAAAGAGATGGCGAAAACAAACCAAAAAAACATATGCAAAGAATATCAGGATGAAACACGAGAAGAAGAACGGAGTACAACCTCAAACTTCAGCTCAAGAATATGCAAAATTGATAACGGGCACTACTCCAAGCTTTAGCTTGAAAGTTTCTCAAACTCAATCTCAACCTAAATCCCGATCTCAATCTTACTCAATCTTGATTGTAGAATTACTTTATATAGTTTGTAAAGCTTTAAATTGAATATTTCTTTGTACTTAGTTTTCAACTTTATACAATTTGTAAGTTTCTTTCTACTTGTTGACAATCAACTACTATTAGAATTTATAAAGTTAACATGTTTTATTCATTATCTTGTTCTACTATCACTATCTTGTTGGAGTTGATGCCCTAAATCTCATAGGGTCCTGTAGTTTGTAAACACCCGTATGAACAAACGCTGTGATGTAATAATATGAGATATTTTCTTTACTATTGTCTGTGAAATATGAGATATTTTAGTTGCATTGATTACTAACCAATAAACTAAGATCCCTGGTTATCGTTGTAACTTAAACATGTATGTGGAGACATACAAGTGGATCATGCCTTAAGTGATAACCTAAATGATTTGTAGTATATGGATAAACGAGGGAAACCTTATCCTGGTGACACTACGAATACAACCCGCTTTGTAGATGTTACAAGCATTGTAAAGTGCTACATATGGTCTAATCCTAATCATTCATGTGGAGACATGCGAGTGAGGTGTCCTATACAAAGGAGTTTGTATAAAACTAGACCACAAAATGTTTAATCTTGTTATATAACGCCGTTCATGATAAAGACTTTCATTTCACTAGGATGACCATAAGTAACATGACCTTAATCTTGAGTGAGTTGGGAACTCTGTCTATGAGGGTGGTTCTTTGATTTGTATGGGTGCAAGTGGCCAAATTGCCGACTCAAACCTATCACTTTGAGGATGTGAAACCCGGATTTCCATTTTCCCTACTTAAGCAGGTGGTTAAGGAATTAACTAAGTGAAAGTTAAATCCTATGTTGAAGTGAAGGAAATTTCTAAGTGTTGAATAGATTTTCCTTGAGTAGTTTTGAGTTAAGCTTTAATTGATGAAATTTGACTAAGTGTAAGGTCAAAAGAACCCATGCGTTAAGAGTTAGAAGACATTAACGCATAAGTTGAAAAGGCAACCATGCGTTTGTAAGGTTGGACGCATGATTGGCCAAAGTATTGGCAAGAGGCATTACCAAGAGTAACCATACGTTAGAAGCCAAGGAGAAAAATGACTAAGTGTTGGACTATGCGTTGATGTAGTGCCAAGCGTTGGCCATGAAGTCTTGAGAGGTTACTTGGGCATGGAGAGAGGCTGAAGTATGGCCAAGAACAATGCATGCAGCAACCACTGTCTTGAGAGGTTAGAACAACACATGCGGTACGACGGCTGCGATGGTTGCGTTGGTAGCATGCAGCGATGGATGGCATGCGGGCAATGGGAGTATGTTTCGATGGTATATGGTAGCACCATGCGTTGGCATCATGCGACGGTGCTATACGTTGTGTGGCTGAAGGTATGCGTCGATGGTATACGACAGCACCATGCGTTGGCATCATGCAACGGTGCTATGCGTTATGTGGCTGAAGGTATGCGTCGATGGTATATGGTAGCACTATGCGTTGGTGTCACACGATGATGCTATGCATCGATGATATGCGACAACGCTATGCATTGATGACATGTGGCGGTGCTATGTGTTGATGACATGCAGCGATGCTATGTGTTGATGTCATGCAGCAGTGCTATGCATTGGGGGCATACGGCGGCCTTGCTACGCGAGAGTGTACGGCCAAGGGCATGTGATGATGCGACCTATGGTATGCGGCCAAAGGAATCGTTGGTAGTAGGCGATGGCATGCAGCGTTGGATGCGATGAATATGATGGATGCGGCAGTGCTACGCGATGGCATGTGGTGATGCTACACAATGGATGCGATGGATACGATGGATGCGGCGACCATGCTAAGGTATGAGCTATGCAATGGAACGAGCTAAGGTGGACGCATGGTGATTTGTCCTTGCATTGTTAAGGCTTGCGGTAACAAGCTTCATGAGGTTGTTTGCGTTGGTCATAAGAGAAGCGTTAGCAAGAACCTAGGTGATGGTGAGCTATGCCTTGAGGTGTTGAGTTGAGAACCAAGTTGACCCAAAGGTTTTTATGCATTGGTGATGTGCTATGCGTTGGAAATCCGAGGGCATGTGGGCGCATAGGACAAGGCTAGTAGTATGCGTTGAAAGGGGTGTTGGTCATCATTCTAGTTGAACACATATGAAGTTGGATGGACGCATATGAAGGATGAATGCATATGAAGGATGGACGCATCTAAGGACGTCATTCAGACATGTGGCTTGCTAGGAAGGAGTCTTAGGCCTTAAGAAAATGAGGTGGTTATACGAGAAGACATTCAAAGTTGAGGGCTATGCGTTGGTAAAAGGGGAGCAAGACACCTTGGGTTGCACTGATGCAAGATTTCAGTAATAGTGTAAAGAAGAGACACTTGGACATGCGGCCAAGTAGGAGGTGTCGACCTTAAAGAAATCTTGGATGCCTATAAATATGACCAAGGACTTCAGATGGGAACTCAAATTCTCTTCAAGGACATAAAGAAGAGTGTATTGGGAGGAGACTATGCATTGGTAGCAAGACCATTCGTTGGTCAAGAGGTTCCAAAAGAGGAGATGTTGTCGAATAGAAAGAACAAGAAGTAGCATCAACTTGGGACGAAGAGTTCTCCCAGAATACTCGTGCATTTGAAGTGATTCTAAAGCATCTGAAATCTATGAGAGTCTAGTTTTTAGGATAGGGCTTTCGGAGAAGAAGCTTCAAGGAATTGGGCTGTAAAGTGAGGACAAGACAGAAGGGTCGAGCTATCAGGTAAGCTTGGGCCAGTCTTGATGTTTTGAAGATTCTGGCCAAACCACAAGAATATATAAGCTAATATTTTGAGGTAATCTTCCTGAGACATTTTAGAGAATATTTGTAGAAGGAAGCCTAGAACTATGATTAGTCTGAGCTTTAATTTGAATCTAGAATTTTGTGTTAAAAAAAGGAGCCCGAGAAGATCAAGGAACTTTTAGGAGAAAGATTCCTATCCTTACCAAGGTGAGTGGTACTTTCCTTTAAGTATTAAAGCATATCTTTTAGAGTAAATTGTATATTCTTATGTTATGAATGAGTATCTAGCACGAGAATGAGATTATGCGATCGAGATGGTCAGAGGGTCAATAGACCTAGTTCTTGAGCCCAAAAGCAAAATCTCATGGGATGGTCAGGGGACCGAGAGGTCTAGTTCCTGAGTCTGTGGGAAGATCCTCCAGAGGGCTGACGGGCCTAGCTTCCGAGCCCATGAGCGGGGAGCTATGTGCACATAGAAGACATAGAGAATAGAGGGTACGCACAAGAGTAAGCGTTGTATTAGTAACAGTAACTATCTACCGTGTGCGTAGGTAGACAGTATACTCATTCTATGTAGTTATCAGTTTAACTTTCTACCGTGTGCATAGATAGAGTTGAGACCAGACTCACTCAAGGTGGAGGTTTGAATGTAACCTCGTATCTATGATATGCTTGTTTTTATGAGTCGAATTAGACGCTAGAAGTTGCTTACCACTCACTGAGCTTTGTGAAGCTCATTCTTTTCTTTCATGTTTTTCTTCCCAGGTAGCGAAAGGTGAGGAGTTCCAGGGTGCTGCTAAGGTCAATGTCTGCCACAAGCCACAGTTACACTTCCGAAGGGTTTTACAGTTATTATTGTAAACTTTATAGTTAAGTCTTGGAGTTGTATAAACATTACATTGTTGTAATAAAATGGGCCTACCTAACCAGTTTTTGTTTGCCTCATTGACTTAATCAGTTGGTTGTTGAATTTGTTCATTGGTATCAGAGTTATTTCCACAAGAGTTATTAGGTAGTAACTGTCAACAAAAGGGTTGATAACTGCTACAGTCATGTCCTTTCCTAGGCTCAGAGGTTAGTTTGGGATGGGGTGTGACAGGGGATTCGTTTGATTGTGGAGCTGGGAACTCAGCTACATAAGATGGAATTCACTCCTTCCCCGAAGCAGGGGTAAATAGATAGATTGCTCCCTTAAGGGCTGATTCTGGGGCTTAAACGATGTGGCACCACACATTTTCTCATGGGTCAAGAGGTATTCACTCATAGTAGGACTATGATGTATAGTTCATTAGAGGAATCAGTGGTACTTAAGGAGTTAGATTAACTACAGGGACAAACGGTAAATTAGCCCAGATGTACTTACGAGCGATCTGTGAAGGATTACCATACTATTGATTGGTTATATCCAATGGACATAGAAATATATTTGTAGTGAGAATAGTGCAGTTGTCGGTCTTTAGTAGAGTGCCCAGCAATTAACGGATTGTGGATTTCGTGATTAAAGAGTTTAGTCAATTATTCACGTACTGTTGGAGCTTCAAGCTACAGGTCCATAAGGTTCCCTTGGTAACTCAATAGATTCAAGTTGAGAATTAGTTTTTGAGTTAGTTTGAAGTGTTCAAATTAACAAGAGGGAATTTGATTATATATGATATAAGTAAATTGGATTAATTATATGTGATATAATTAATTTGATGTATTAGATACATTAATTGGAGGAATTGATATAAATATGATTTATATTAGATAAAAGAGAAAAGAACTATGGTTTAAATATTACATATGATGTGACCTTAAAACTATAGGTTATAAATATAATATGATAAGTTAGTTATTATATTTATTTATAATTAAAACAATTATAAGATAATTGTTTAGTTGGTTTTTATTTTCTCCATTAACAGTGTAAGTGGGAGGTTATGTTCAGTTTTTAATAACTGAAGAATAAAATGAAAAGTGTTCTCATTTTATTGAACGATCGCTTCATTAATTGTTTCATTAATCGTTTGCACACGAGAGACTATACGACAGCCCTCACGAGGGTTTTCATTTTATTGAACGTCATTAGTTGCTTCACTAATCGTTTGCTCACGACAGCCCTCAAAAGATACTAAACGATCATGTAAACAATCTAGCGAGAGACTAAACGATCACGTAAATGATTGAGCGAGAGACTAAACAATCAAGCAAGATTTGCTAGACGATTGGCTAGATGATTCTCACAAGAGCGAAAGATTACTAAACGATCAAGTACTCTCAGTCTATGCGATAGACAAAATCTTTCTCTCACTTACTTGATCGTATAGTTCGATCGTTTTCTTCATCCTTCCCTCTACCAAATTCACACAAAGCCCACTGATAATGGGCAAAAATGCACGTTATTACAGTGCTAAGTTATTAAATAATAAAGGTTTGCGTTGATAAAATATATAAGATTGCGTCCAAAAAGCATTTAAGTTCATGACATTGCGGTCGCATGCGTTCATCGCATAAAAACAGTTAACTTTGGTATTTTTATGCAGAATATGTGTTGACGCAAGGCGGAAAGCGCGATCACAAGAAATCAATGATCGAGTGCAGCGTTGCCGCAAGGCTTGGCAGTGATTTGTGCTCGCAAACATCTGCTCAAGAAGGATTGCCGCATAGAGCCGCTGCAACTTGGTGGGCGCATCTGGGTGAAAAGCATAATTAATCACGATGGAACAAAAAGCTGATGACGGTCGAATCCAAATTAAGTTGACAAGCCACTAACGATAACAAGTACACTCAGCTTCTCTGGTGACAAATATTCGGCGCATCAGTCAGAGAATTAAAGCCATCCCATCTGTGCAATCATAAGAGAGAAGCCACCTTTCACCACAAAGCTCTATAAATACCGAAGAAAACCATCAGAAAAGGGGTTCAGCAAGTTCGAACAGTTCGGATACTTAGATAATTTTTTTCATAGTTAGAATAGCCTGGTTCTTAGATTTTCTTTTATCTTAAGGCGGAAGCGAGAGAAGTGAGATTGTGCCGATAGATCATTCCGGTGAACTTGGGAGAGTGATGCATCGAGATCGGAGAGAGGGCCAGCTTCTGCGGAAGCAGGATTATCTTTTGAACAGAATAGAGTTGACAGTGTAAATGCCTTGGGAAGTAAGGGATTGATCCCAGACTCTCTATCCTTATCTTCCATTGTCATTTTGTACTCAAACTTATCTATAAAAATAGAATTTACTTCTTTATATCTGTCCACTCTCTATTTATTATGCATGAGTAGTTAAATTTGTTGAATGGGTTGAGAAGCACTTAGCTAGCATAACTGGGGATCTTCATTCTATGTGATTATCTTGTATTATGTATGCTTCATTCGTTCATTAGAGATACTCGGGAGGGTAGTCAAAGGACAAGATCTAGGCTTGGGAAGGTCAGGTTAGAATCTAGGCTCGAGAGAGTCAGGTTAGAATGCATAATCAAGAGACATGAGCTTAGGAATAAGCATTGTTTGCTATTAACGCATCCCAATGCATCCTAGAGATAGGATATGATTGTGTGCAATCACCTTGTCTTTGTGTTCGTCTTGCATCATCGCATAGGAAAAGAGTAGAGACTTAGGAATAAGCTCTATGGACATTGTTGCATTCAACACATGCGTCCTAGAACTAGGAGCACCACATTTGCATTGGAAAATGATATGCTGTCGCATGAGTGTAACATGATTGCATAGTTTGACGCATTCCCAGGAAACGCTGTGAAAGACCTTCTCAACCCGTTCTTCCATATACTCAGTGTATCTACCACATAATCAAATTTTTCTCAAATCCGCTGCATTCATTTATTTTATTACCGCA